>NW_025281697.1:0-1196 GCF_018294505.1 Triticum aestivum
CTCGCCTCTGCCTACTGGCAGAGGAAGAAGAGGACAAGGGGGGAGGTGGGCTGGGCCGGCTGGGGGGGGGAACTGGGCCGGCTCTGGTGGCTGCGCGGGTAAGGCCAGGTAGGCTTGCTCTTTTTTATTTTTTTTGTTCTGTTTGTTTTATTTAATTTATTTTGCCACTGTTTTGAATTAAAATAATAATTCAAACAATGCCAAAGCTCCTCTGAATATTTTATATTGCTAGATGGACTTTTCCAAAAGCTTATAAAATATTTCAGGGGGTATTTGAAATTATATTCTATTTATATGAATATAATTCAAATTCAAATAGCTAATGATTTAAATCCAAAGTCCCAAAAATAATCCCTTAAAAATGTTCAATATTTTGGTTGGGACCAGAATCCTTACCAAAAATTATCAAACATTTAAAAAGAGCATTTTGAAGCAATGAATGAGATTCCTAGGGTTTTTGCCCCTCTTTTATTTAAGTTTTTGAGGCTTTCAAAATTCCCTCAGTTCAAATTTTCAGAATTTAAACATGATGCACACATGAGCTAGCCTAGAGCATTACCAGAAGCTAGGGATGTGACAACTCACCCCCACTAAACAAGAATCTCGTCTCGAGATTCAAGCATAGGGTAAGGTGAAGGGGAAACGCAACTAGTATAATCTTCACGATCCAGGTTGCACTTCATAGGAACGTTGATTCGATCACCATCATCGTCTTGAAGTCTTGCTCTGAGAATTCATGTCAACATGACATGGAGGGAAGAAGGAGACTCTAGAAGGGTCGATCTTCTCGAAGATCGAACAACTCACGGAATGAGACATAACAATATCTCTCGAGCTGAGAGACGAAGCACACCTCTAGAGGGATGGAGTGGAACAGATGACGAGGGTTCACTAGGTAGACAACAATTTCACGCTTAAGAGGGTGGCAAACGATTGTCAACGTAGCGAGGAGTTGAGTTGCCATGATACCACGACGAAACATCCTGGAGGAGGGTGATTCGTAGATTATTATCTTAAGTGGCAAAAAGAATTACTTTTGATATAGAGATCATTGAGACTCTCTATATCAGCCTAAGGCAAATCACAGCAATCGTTTGGAGGGGGTCGGTAGAATGGCATACTCGGACTTGGATGATGTGGATTACCTTGTTGAAGACAACGCAATGGATGAATTTACTTATCACCGGAAATGGAAG
>NW_025281698.1:0-1196 GCF_018294505.1 Triticum aestivum
AATGATCATGGTGTTGTGTACTTTGAGAACCGTCTAGTGGTTCCCAAGAACCAGCATCTACGGCAGTTGATCCTTAAGGAGGCTCATGAATCTCCTCTCACTATTCATCCCGGTAGTACTAAGATGTATCAGGACCTACGCCAGAGGTTCTGGTGGACTAGGATGAAGAGAGAAATTGCTCAGTATATTGCTAATTGCGACGTCTGTCGTCGTGTAAAAGCAGAGCATCAACGGCCTGCTGGCACCCTTCAACCCTTAGCTATTCCTGAATGGAAATGGGATAAAATTGGTATGGATTTCATTACCGGTTTTCCCAGGACCAAGAGAGGGAATAATGCTATCTTCGTCGTTGTTGATCGTCTTTCCAAAGTAGCCCATTTCTTACCTGTTCGTGAGAGTATAACCGCTAGTCAGCTGGCAGACTTATACATCTCCCGAATAGTGTCCCTCCATGGTGTTCCTTTGGAAATTAACTCGGATCAAGGAAGTCTTTTCACCTCTCGATTTTGGGAAAGTTTCCAAAATGCTATGGGGACTCGTCTCTCCTTTAGCACCGCTTTCCACCCTCAGTCGAGTGGTCAAGTGGAACGCGTCAACCAAATTCTAGAAGACATGCTTCGAGCCTCTGTTATCTCATTCGGGATGGACTGGGAGAAGTGCCTTCCATTTGCCGAATTCGCTTACAACAACAGCTATCAATCTACCTTGGGTAAAGCCCCTTTTGAAGTTCTCTATGGACGACGGTGTCGAACACCCCTTAACTGGTCAGAGACCGGGGAAAGACAATTCTTTGGCCCGGATATGATTCAGGAAGCAGAAGAACAAGTTCGTATCGTTCGTGAAAAGTTGAAAACAGCCCAATCTCGTCAAAAGAGTCAATATGACCGAAAACATAAGGCTATGACTTTCGAGGTTGACGAGAAGGCTTATCTTCGGGTCACCCCTCTGAAGGGAACCCATCGTTTCGGTATCAAAGGCAAATTGGCTCCTCGTTACATTGGACCTTTTCGCATTCTTGCCAAACGAGGAGAAGTTGCCTACCAGTTGGAACTACCTCCGCACCTCTCCAGAGTCCACGATGTCTTCCACGTTTCTCAACTCAGGCGTTGCTTCTCGGATCCTATCCGTGAAGTGGACCACGAAACGCTTGATCTCCAAGATAATCTTACATATCGAGAGTACCCCATTCGTATCCT
>NW_025281699.1:0-1196 GCF_018294505.1 Triticum aestivum
CAGCATTCTTAGGATCGACAAAACCTTCCGGCTGCATCATATACAATTCTTCCTTAAGGAAACCATTAAGGAATGCCGTTTTGACGTCCATTTGCCATATTTCGTAATCATAGAATGCGGCAATTGCTAACATGATTCGGACGGACTTCAGCTTCGCTACCGGTGAGAAAGTCTCATCGTAGTCAACCCCTTGAACTTGTCGATAACCCTTAGCGACAAGCCGAGCTTTATAGATGGTCACATTACCATCCGCGTCTGTCTTCTTCTTAAAGATCCATTTATTTTCTATGGCTCGCCGCTCAACGGGCAAGTCAGTCAAAGTCCATACTTTGTTTTCATACATGGATCCTATCTCGGATTTCATGGCTTCTAGCCATTTGTCGGAATCCGGGCCCGCCATCGCTTCTTCATAGTTCGAAGGTTCACCGTTGTCTAACAACATGATTTCTAAGACAGGGTTGCCGTACCACTCTGGTGCGGAACGTGTCCTTGTGGACCTTCGAATTTCAGTAGGAGCTTGATCAGAAGTATCTTGATCATTATCATTAACTTCCTCTCTAGTCGGTGCTGGCACCTCAGGAACATTTTCTTGAGTTGCGCCATTTCCGGTTCAAGAGGCAATACTTCATCAAGCTCTACTTTCCTCCCACTTACTTCTTTCGAGAGAAACTCTTTCTCCAGAAAGGACCCATTCTTGGCAACAAAGATCTTGCCTTCGGATCTGAGGTAGAAGGTGTACCCAATAGTTTCTTTTGGGTATCCTATGAAGACGCATTTTTCCGATTTGGGTTCAAGCTTTTCAGGTTGAAGTTTCTTGACATAAGCATCGCATCCCCAAACTTTTAGAAACGACAGCTTAGGTTTCTTCCCAAACCACAATTCATACGGTGTCGTCTCAACGGATTTCGACGGAGCCCTATTTAAAGTGAATGCGGCAGTCTCTAAAGCATAGCCCCAAAAAGAAAGCGGTAAATCGGTAAGAGACATCATAGATCGCACCATATCTAACAGAGTGTGATTACGACGTTCGGACACACCATTACGCTGAGGTGTTCCAGGCGGCGTGAGTTGTGAAACTATTCCACATTTTCTTAAGTGTGCCCCAAACTCGTGACTCAAGTATTCTCCTCCACGATCTGATCGTAGAAACTTGATTTTCCTGTCACGTTGATTTTCAACCTCACTCTGAAATTCCT
>NW_025281700.1:0-1196 GCF_018294505.1 Triticum aestivum
GAGATCAAAAAAGAACATCAAGTGTTGATGGTGAATAAAACCACTAAGTTCAAGAAGGGCAAGGGTAAGAAGAACTTCAAGAAGGACGGCAAGGGAGTTGCCGCGCCCGGTAAACCAGTTACCGGGAAGAAGTCAAAGAATGGACCCAAGCCCGAGACTGAGTGCTTTTATTGCAAGGGAAGTGGTCACTGGAAGCGGAACTGCCCCAAATATTTAGCGGACAAGAAGAAGGCCGGCAACACCCAAGGTATATGTGATATACAAGTAATTGATGTGTACCTTACCAGTACTCGTAGTAGCTCCTGGGTATTTGATACCGGTGCGGTTGCTCATATTTGTAACTCAAAACAGGAACTACGGAATAAACAGAGACTGGCAAAGGACGAGGTGACGATGCGCGTCGGGAATGGTTCCAAGGTCGATGTGATCGCCGTCGGCACGCTACCTCTGCATCTACCCACGGGATTAGTTATAAACCTCAATAATTGTTTTTTAGTGCCAGCTTTGAGCATGAACATTGTATCTGGATCTCGTTTAATTCGAGATGGCTACTCATTTAAATCTGAGAATAATGGTTGTTCTATTTATTTGAGAGATATGTTTTATGGTCATGCCCCGCTGGTCAATGGTTTATTTTTGATGAATCTCGAACGTGATGTTACACATGTTCATAGTGTGAATACCAAAAGATGTAAAGTTGATAACGATAGTCCCACATACTTGTGGCACTGCCGCCTTGGTCAGATTGGTGTCAAGCGCATGAAGAAGCTCCATGCAGATGGACTTTTGGAGTCTCTTGATTACGAATCATTTGACACGTGCGAACCATGCCTCATGGGTAAGATGACCAAGACTCCGTTCTCCGGAACAATGGAGCGAGCAACCAACTTATTGGAAATCATACATACCGATGTGTGCGGTCCAATGAGTGTTGAGGCTCGCGGAGGATATCATTATGTTCTCACTCTCACTGATGATTTAAGTAGATATGGGTATGTCTACCTAATGAAACACAAGTCTGAAACCTTTGAAAAGTTCAAGGAATTTCAGAGTGAAGTCGAGAATCAACGTGACAGGAAAATAAAATTCTTACGATCAGATCGTGGTGGAGAATATTTAAGTCACGAATTTGGTACACACTTAAGGAAATGTGGAATAGTTTCACAACTCACGCCGCCTGGAACACCTCAGAGAAA
>NW_025281701.1:0-1196 GCF_018294505.1 Triticum aestivum
AGGGCATATCTGTATATGCTAGGCTCGTCAAGTTTAACCCGAGTATTCCGCGTGTGCAACTGTTTTGCACCCGTTGTATTTGAACGTAGAGCCTATCACACCCGATCATCACGTGGTGTCTCAGCACGAAGAACTTTCGCAACGGTGCATACTCAGGGAGAACACTTCTTGATAATTAGTGAGAGATCATCTTAAAATGCTACCGTCAATCAAAGCAAGAT
This sequence comes from Triticum aestivum, assembly GCF_018294505.1. Taxonomy (NCBI): domain Eukaryota; kingdom Viridiplantae; phylum Streptophyta; class Magnoliopsida; order Poales; family Poaceae; genus Triticum; species Triticum aestivum. The sequence goes on from NW_025281701.1 coordinate 222, forward strand.
AAGATGCATAAAGGATAAACATCACATGCAATCAATATAAGTGATATGATATGGCCATCATCATCTTGTGCTTGTGATCTCCATCTTCGAAGCACCGTCGTGATCACCATCATCACCGGCGTGACCCTTGATCTCCATCGTAGCATCGTTGTCGTTACGCCATCTATTGCTTCTACGACTATCGCTACCGCTTAGTGATAAAGTAAAGCAATTACAGGGCGTTTGCATTTCATACAATAAAGCGACAACCATATGGCTCCTGCCAGTTACCGATAACTTTGGTTACAAAACATGATCATCTAATACAATAAAATATCATCACGTCTTGACCATATCACATCACAACATGCCCTGCAAAAACAAGTTAGACGTCCTCTACTTTGTTGTTGCAAATTTTACGTGGCTGCTACGGGCTTAGCAAGAACCGTTCTTACCTACACATCAAAACCACAACGATAGTTCATCAAGTTAGTGATGTTTTAACCTTCGCAAGGACCGGGCGTAGCCACACTCGATTCAGCTAAAATGAGAGAGACAGACACCCGCCAGCCACCTTTAAGCACAAGTGCTCGTAACGGTGAAACCAGTCTCGCGTAAGCATACGCGTAATGTCGGTCCGGGCCGCTTCATCTCACAATACCGCCGAACCAAAGTATGACATGCTGGTAAGCAGTATAACTTGTATCGCCCACAACTCACTTGTGTTCTACTCGTGCATATAACATCAACGCATAAAACCTGGCTCGGATGCCACTGTTGGGGAACGTAGTAATTTCAAAAAAATTCCTACGTACACGCAAGATCATGGTGATGGCATAGCAACGAGAGGGGAGAGTGTTGTCCACGTACCCTCGTAGACCGTAAGCGGAAGAGTTATGACAACGCGGTTGATGTAGTCGTACGTCTTCACGATCCGACCGATCCAAGTACCGAACGTACGGCACCTCCGAGTTCAGCACACGTTCAGCTCGATGA
>NW_025281702.1:0-1196 GCF_018294505.1 Triticum aestivum
TAATGAAATCATCATTCGCCCAAGTGCACCCAAAGGTTCTCAAATTGAGCACAAGAGACTTCAACCTTCGATATACCTCTTCCGCGGACTCACCCTCATTTCTCACAAATAGGTTGACTTCTTGCTTGAGCAAAGCCAACCGAGATCTTTGAATTGCTTCATCACCTTCGAGGGCCTCCTCAAGGCAATCCCAAATTTCCTTGGCGGTCTTGAGGAGAGCAATGGAGTCACTATAGTCATCGGTCACCGCGGTGCGCAACATGTGGTGGGCGGTAGCATTGAGTTGATCATCAACTGCTTCTCTTGGAGTGAGATTCATGGGATCCTTGGGGTTGAAACCATTGACCACAATCCACCATAGTTGTGTAGATGCACTGCGAATATGAGACTCCATATCTAGCTTCCACTTAGCAAACGCGTTAGCTTTCAAAGGGGGCGGAGGCCCCACAGGATTAATGCGAGGGTGCTGCAAGGGTTGTGGTGAGTAAAATGGTTCCACGGCATTGTACTTGGGAAGTTGAGTGCGAGCCGGGGATGCAAGAGGTTCTCTCGAATCATCCGCATCATGAACCGCATTTGGATCAAATGAGTTTGAGGCGGATGTCGAGGGCTTTAAGCGAGCATCAATTTCCTCCTTGATCGAGGAGCGAACTTCTTTCAACATAGAAGCTTTGAGGTCCGCAAACATTGAAAGAATATCAGCCGCGGTCAACGGGGCACCCGGGTTAATGGGGGCGACGGGAGCAACGGCCGGAGCAACAAGTGCGTCGGCCGCGGCGGGGGGTAGGTTTTGACCATCCTCCGCAAGTGGTGCGACACCTCCCTCATTCCCTAGATCGGCCATATCCTCTAAGGTTGTAAAACCTTATATTAGAGCACGAGGCTCTGATACCAATTGAAAGGATCGATACGGTCGACTAGAGGGGGGGGGTGAATAGGAGACTACAAATTTTACTCTTTCTTGTCAATTTTAAGGCTTAGCGGATAAAAAGGGTTCACTAGATATGCAACTAGGTGAACACAACCTATATGACAAGCAAGTTCTAAGCTAAGTATGCTAGGCAACAAACTAATTAGCAAGCCAACAAGCATACAAGGCTAAGTAAAGTGCGGGAAAGGATTAACCACAAGTGAGACGAGGACGCGGATTTTATCCCGAAGTTCACTCTTCCTTGGGGAAGAGCTACTCTCCGTTT
>NW_025281703.1:0-1196 GCF_018294505.1 Triticum aestivum
TGCCTGACGCCTGACACCCATTGGACTTAGGCGAGTGAGAGACAACAACATCCAAATCACCACACTCCTCAGCATCAAGTATTTGGCTAGACTCCCGAGGTGATGCAAGCAATAAATCCGCAATCGAGATCGCCGGGGGGAGGGGGGGGGGGCACCTTCAGTTGTTCGACGGACAGAGGCAAAACCGGAGCACCAAACTGGACTCGAAGCTCAGGCATAATCTGCAGCACCGGAGTAACAGCCACACCATTGTCCGGTCCTTCAAAAGCTGGCAACGGAAGTGTTGAGTAAGTTTGGTGTTGGACGGAAGTGGATCACTTAGGTCTGCGGTTTGTTGTCCACGGCAACAACCCAGGTCTTAGTGAATGGATCGACAGGCATTACGTTGTTCAACGGCAGAGGTTTAAGACAAGGCAACTTCCTATCGCGGCTCTTGTTTGTCTTGGTGATGGAATCGCTACACCACATTTTCAAGCTAGCCATGCCACAAGAGTTGCTGACTCCTTTGGCTAACTACTATAGTTTCCAAAATATGCGACAAGGTCTTGACGTTTTGGACAGAGACACAGTCTCCAAAATATGACTAATAACTACAGTTTTATATTGAAGTATAAATATATAACCAACCATTATATGATATTAAGAAAGTACTCACTCCGTTCCAAAATAAGTGTTGTCATGGGAGTGAGTATTTTTCAGGGCAAACATCTATATATGTGTCTTCCGCTTCGGTACACCCCACCCCCCTAAACACATCAAGGGCTGAGATTAGCCCATACCCCTTCGTGAGGAGGGGCACGATGGTCATATTTTAACCCCCCACCCCCGCCTGTCCACGCCGATACCCCCCGTAAAAGGCTGGTGCGCCACGCCGAGCCGTCACGCAACACGTGAACGCCGCGTGGCGGGGTGGGGCCACCACGACGTCAACGACGTGCATGGAGGCCGGACCGCGGCATAATTGCGGACGACGACGTGCATGGGCGCCAGATCAGGGGAGAAGTCGGGCAAACGACGGACGCGGTGAGACGCGTCGTGGGGGGCCTGGGGACGGCGACAACCGTTTGCATCCGGCGTCGGGGTCGTACTCCAGGGCGGACAAGGGCGGCGGCGATCGGCCGGCGGGGGCAACGTTGGATCGGGCCGCATGATCGCCGAACGAACTGCTAGGGCGTGGGTGCACGACTGTGTTTTTT
>NW_025281704.1:0-1196 GCF_018294505.1 Triticum aestivum
AGTTCTCTCACGTCACTTTTGGCCCAAGAGAAGATAGAGTCCAAGTCTCTCACGTTCTGGATTCAGATTCAGACTGCACAGACACACCTGACTCAAAACGCCCACAAGTTTTTCATACGGACTCCGAATTGGGTGATTCTTTTTTTGTTGGAAACTAGATTTCGTGCACTTTCCAACCCAATTGGAATCACCTTCAAATTCGTCCGGAGCGTTGAGTTGTGGACGAAACACTCTGATGCTGCAGCAGAATCCGAGTCAAACTACAAGTCCAAAGGTGTTACATCACCTCCACTTGGGCCCATTGGCCTTGTACGACCTAGATTTAGTTTAGGCTGCCTTGGGACGTCCTCCCACCTCCTTGGCCGCCACCCCTTACTCCTATATAAGTAGATCCATCTAGTAGCTTTTCCTGGGGATTTGTTTAGTTAAAAGTTAGCCATTGCAACTTCGTGTACTTCGTTTGTGTCCAACGACCAGACCAAGACCGCTTACGGATCCCCACCATTATCAATACCTCATATATATTTGCAATATTCAGATTGCTTTATCATATTCTTGCTCGTTCTTCGATTGCTTGCAGGAATAGACCTTCGTGGTCAGGTTGACCGTGCTTCCGGCATCGTCAGTAACCTCAGGAGATTGGTTTAGCGATTGCTAAGGCCCAACGTCGTGCACGTTTGTAGTCGGATCGTCAAAGTCGTCTCCACCAAATCGATAGTTATCATCTCATCGAAAGATTGGGACCCTTTGCCTCTATCACCTTGGGAAGTGCACCTTTTGCACCGACCGAGTATCTTTTCTTGGCTATGTTGTTACTCCACAGGGAATTGAAGTTGATAAAGCCAAGATTGAAGCTATTGAGAGTTGGCCGCAGCCCAAAACGGTCACACAAGTGAGGAGTTTTCTTGGCCTCGCTGGATTCTATAGGCGTTTTGTGAGAGATTTCAGCACCATTGCTGCACCTCTCAATGAGCTTACAAAGAAAGATGTGCCTTTTCTTTGGGGTACCGCACAGGAAGAAGCCTTCACGGTATTGAAAGATAAGTTGACACATGCTCCTTTACTCCAACTTCCTGATTTTAATAAGACTTTTGAGCTTGAATGTGATGCTAGTGGAATTGGATTAGGAGGTGTGTTATTACAAGATGGCAAACCTGTTGCATACTTTTCTGAAAAATTGAGTGGGCCTAGTCTGA
>NW_025281705.1:0-1196 GCF_018294505.1 Triticum aestivum
GAGGAACATCTGCCATAAGCGGTTCATAGTATTTGGAGGAAAGGAATACCACGGACCTCGAGGACTAATGCAAGGGTTACTAATATCCTGAAGGAACTAGCAACACTATCAACATGATTTAAGTAGAGTGAATCTCGGGTTCAGAACCCAGGAGTAGAATACCTACTACTAAGTAGCATCACGGGATGCTTCCGAGAATAAAGGCCAGAATCTTCACACTAGGACACAAATCATGGCTAGACCACTAGATGATCCCCTAAGCACTTAGGGTCATAATAATAATTCCAACATATATGTCGAGGCAATAATTACCTCAACACACCGATTAGTGTGGTTAATCTGGCCCATGGGAACATCGGAAACAGAAGGAAGGGATTTGCAAATGCATCGGACTATTTAGAAACCTGGGATGACTCGGACAGCATAACGGCTATAATTGCTCAAAAAGATTTGAGACAATCACAAAAATGGTGGCATAACCACTCAGAAGCACGATATCAAGGTTCCGAGATCAACAATTAACATACGGAAGTAGTAGGAACTGAACTGAGACTTAAATCCAACAATCTTATAAGTCTACTGATTAGTAACACGTGATCCTAATAGAAAGAAGAGATAGCCTAGTTCTTAATCCCCGCAAGAAAGATAAGATGACTCAGATCAGAAGGGCATAAGGTATAAGAAGTAAAAAGAGCCTTACGTTCCATCCCACAATCAATTCCCTTACAAATAACTAAAGCATTTCTAGACTCAACTTCGACCAGTTTGGCTTGGTAATCCTACAGGCAGTCAAGCTCTGATACCAACGCTGTCAGGACCCCGACTCGATGTCACATCGATCTAGCCGGTAACACCTCATATCACTTTGCGGCCTCACGCACGGTATCCCCACGGGTGTCGCCTTACCTTTGCCCGGGACCGTTTGCGCCTTTTGGCTCACGTATATGATAGTGTCGCTAGCATCCATATGATAAGGAGCCCGGGCTGACATGACTAGTCGTAAACCCAAAGTGGCACAGACTTACAGGGACAGGCATCCATGACCCAGCTTCGAACGTGTCGGTCATCAGCAAGTGGGTCCGGGCTGTAGCACTGGGCTAGCAGGACTCCGGTAAACCGGGCTGTAGCGGGCTAACAGGACTCCGGTACTCAAAGCGTGACATTTCCCCGAAGGGACAGACACAGGAACGAAGAAG
>NW_025281706.1:0-1196 GCF_018294505.1 Triticum aestivum
TCTCTCTCGCTGCCTTGCCCTCCATCCTGCGTAGGAGGCGAGGATCAGGAGGTGCCTCTGCCACCTCCTCCCCAAGAAGGCACCTTGGCTCCAAGGCACGTGGCCCCAGGACAAGACCCTCCGTGTCCGGCGCCCGCACGACAAGAAAGGAGCTGCCAAGAAATCCCTCGCCCCCAAGAAGGTGCTCGCGTGCTCCCAGCACCGGTGCGCCATGACCGCATCCCTGCACCACCACGTCAAGATCCCGCGCTGCTCCAAGCGGCAGTGCATGGGAATTTCTAGGAGCAAGCCCAGCACCAGCAAAGGGCTCCGATGGCCATCGCAGGCTGCCGCGCCTTCACCGCCGAGCTGCGTAGCATCGCATAGCCCGACAAGTTCAAGCCGAACCTGCCTCCTTGCTACGACGTCACTGCCGACCCCGCGGAGTTCCTACAGCTCTACGAGCTGGGCATTGAGGCCACCAACGGGGTCGAAAAGGTCATGGCGAATTGGTTTCCCATGGCGCTCAGGGACGGTGCCCGCACCTGGCTCCTAAACCTGGCTCCTGGCATGATCTCCTCCTGGGACGAGATGCACACTCGCTTCATCGCCAACTTCCAAGGCACTCGCGACCAGCCCCCAACCATGAGTGACCTGTGCCGCATCAAGAAATAGCCAGGAGAGACCCTGCAGAAGTACATCCAACGCTTCAACAACACCCGCCTCAAGATCCCCAGGGTGACTGAGGAGGCCATCATCTCAGCCTTCTTCGATGGTGTGCATGACATCAAGATGAAAGAGGAGCTAGCAATCCATGAAGACCTATGCACATCCCTGGAGTTGTTCAACTTGGCGACCAGGTGCGCCAGGGTTGAGGAAGGGCGCCTCTCCTTCCTCGAGCTTCCGGTTGCTGATCCAGAAGAGAAGAAGCCCAAGGTCAAGGACGTGAAGCGTAAAGGAGCTACTGTGCTCGCAGCAGAGCCAAACACCAAGTGAGGCAGGGATCAGCCTGAGTCATCCAAGGGCAGCCGGTACTGCGTGTACCACGACCTCCACACCCACAACACCAAGGAATGCCAAGAGCTTAGGGCCGTGCGAGATGGGCGAATTGGCCGATGCCCCGACTGCAATGACCGAGGCTATGGCCGAGGAGGAGGAAGAGGTGGAGGATGTTGGGAAGACCGTGGCCCTCGCCAAGGGTGGCGTGACCGTCCTCA
>NW_025281707.1:0-1196 GCF_018294505.1 Triticum aestivum
AGAAAGCCTCATAGAATTAAGGAAAAATTAACCCTTTGTACCTTTTATTTAAAAAGAGAAGAGGTATTGGTGCACAAATAGCAGACTATGTCATATTATTTTCTTTCCTTATTCCTTCATCTTCCCATAAAAAGGGGAAAACATCATATAAACTATAAAATATTGCATCAAGCTTCTATTAATACCTCAATGGTTATGTATTTGTGCACGTCCTTTGGTTTCACGTTATCATATTATATTGCTCTAAACATGTCCTCTATGATTATATTAGAAAGTTCTTAAAAGTAAAATGCTAAAATTAATGTATATTAAATATTTCTGTCAACATGCAAAGTCCGGGGAAGCAAGCACTTGTAGACACTAACCGGTATCCAACAATGATGCTACTATGTGTGGATCACTGTGGGGACGCAATCTTGGAGACAATGACGCATCCATTGATGGCCTCATCAATCAAGAGGGCGTCATTCAAATAAATTAGCAAACTTAGATAACAGAGACGGAAGAAGATACAAAGACTAATCGCACATTGATGCTTGGAGCATCAAAAGAACAACGGTATATATTGGTACCTTTTGCCGTGTAGAAGTTAAAACGTAACTTGCTTTTGTGTGCCCAACTTTGAAAGAACAAAGTCTAATGGAGTTATGCAGCAACGCCAAATCATATCATGCGTGTTCTCGTACAAAGCATATCATGGCACAACCCAGGCAACTGGCATGTGCCTTCCTCTGAAACTAAATGGACATGCAAAAATTGTAGAAAGAGAATGATGTCGCTAAAAGGAAGAACAGTAGATGCAAGTTACCCACAAGTGTAAAAAATAAGAAAATCATGCCGATGTTGTATAAAAAAGGCTTATGTGGCCGATTGAGATAACAACCATCTTTAATCAATAATTTCAGTTAATTCTTGAAGTGATGCAAAGTCTAGCATGCATAACCACAACAAAATAACACTGGTAGAAAAAGGGCCTGTTATTCCGGTTTGTAATGGCCTTTTGTCCCGGTTCTGGAACCGGGACTAAAGGGTCGGTACTAATGCCCTGTCCTTTTAGTCCCGGTTCAATCCAGAACCGGGACAGATGGGCCTCCACGTGGCCTGTGCGCGGAGCCCAGGCAGGAGACCCTTTGGTCCCGGTTGGTGGCACCAACCGGGACCAATAGGCATCCACGCGTCAGCATTTCTGTGGTTGG
>NW_025281708.1:0-1196 GCF_018294505.1 Triticum aestivum
TATATGACAGTGTCGCTAGCATCCATATGATAAGGAGCCCGGGCTGACATGGCTAGTCGTAAACCCAAAGCGGCACAGACTTACAGGGACAGGCATCCATGACCCAGCATCGAACGTGTCGGTCATCAGCGAGTGAATCCAGGCTGTAGCACTGGGCTAGCAGGACTCCGGTGAACCGGGCTGTAGCGGGCTAACAGGACTCCGGTATTCATCGCGTGACATTTCCCCGAAGGGACAGACACAGGAACGAAGAAGGACACATGCCGGCCAGCCTAAGTGTTCCGGAGCAGTAGCAAGCTACCATGGCTCGGTGGAAACACTAGGAGACATTTCCCGGTAAGAGAGGCTACTAAAGATAAACAACTAGATGGTCAGATCCCACACATACCAAGCATTCCAATAGCATACACACAATATGCTCGATATGTGCAGATACAACATGGCATCACAACATGACTCTACGACTCTAGTAATTTATCAATAGGCTCCGAGGAGCGAGATATTACAAACATGGTTCTCATGACCCAACAATCAGAGCATACAAATCAAAGCACAAGCGGAAGCTATCATGTCTGAGTACAGACATCTATAAATGAAAAAGGCTGAGAAGCCTGACTATCTACCAGATCCTGCCGAGGCACAAGATCGTAGCTGAGGTAACAAGCTAAACATCGAAGTCCACGCGAAACTACTAGTGAGACCGAAGTCTCTCTGCAAAAACATAAAATAGGCAAACGTGAGTACAAATGTACCCAGCAAGACTTACATCAGAACTAACTACATATGCATCATTTTCAACAAAGGGATGGTGGGGTTTAACTGCAGCAAGCCAGCTTTGACTCGGTGGCTATCCTGAACTACGACTGCGAGTAACTCTTTTGAGGTGGCGCACACGAGTCCACATATTCACCATATCAATACACCACTATGGATCCGCTCCCGTCTCCCTACGAGAACGCCATCCATAGCACTCACGCTTATCTTGCGTATTTTAGAGTATCCACTTTCACTTGTCTATGAACTGATATAAGCAACCCAGAAGTCCTTTTCCGCGGACACGGCTATTCGAATAGATGATGTTAACCCTGCAGGGGTGTACTTCTTCACACACGCTCTCACCACTTACCGCCGTTTACACGACATGTACTCGGCAACCTTCAAGCGGAAGCCCAACGTGGGTGTCGGCCACGGCCTGC
>NW_025281709.1:0-1196 GCF_018294505.1 Triticum aestivum
GAACCCCTTGATAGTTCGCCTTGATTAAAGCTTTTCCAGCAATGCCCAACATTGGTTTTACCATTTGCCACCTAGCCTCTTTTCCCTTGGGTTTCCGGAGCCCGAGGGTCATCGTATTTTAGCCCCCCTTGGGCCAGTGCTCCCTCTGAGTGTTGGTCCGAACTGAGCTGCCTGCGGGGCCACCTCGGGGAAACTTGAGGGTTGGTTTTACTCGTAGCTAGTCTCATCTGAGTGTGCCCTGAGAAAGAGATATGTGCAGCTCCTATCGGGATTTGTCGGCACATTCGGGCGGTGTTGCTGGACTTGTTTTAACCTGTCGAATCATCTTGTTGTACCGAGATACCGAGCCTGATCGGTGTGTCTTGGGTGGAGGTCTATTCCTTCGTTGACCGTGAGAGCTTGTCATGGGCTAAGTTGGGACTCCCCTGCAGGGATTGATCTTTCGAAAGCCGTGCCCGCGGTTATGGGCAGATGGGAATTTGTTAATGTCCGGTTGTAGATGACTTGAATTAAACTTAATTAAAATGAATCAATCGTGTGTGTTACCGTGATGGCCCCTTCTCGGCGGAGTCCGGGAAGTGGACACGGTGTTGGAGTTATGCTTGCGCAGGATGTTCCTTTAGCTTCTCGCTCGTGCTTCGCCTTCTCTTCTCGCTCTCTTTTGCGTATAAGTTAGCCACCACATATGCTAGTCGCTTGCTGCAGCTCCACATATTTTTTGCCTTATCCATTCCTATGAGCTTAAATAGTTTTGATCGCGTGGGTGTGAGATTGCTGAGTCCCTGTGGCTCACAGATACTACAACTCCAGATGCAGGTTCAGGTGTTTCTGCTCCAGTTGACGATTACGAGCTTCAGTGGGAGTTCGACGAGGACTCTCAGCGTTACTACGTATCTTTTCCGGATGATCAGTAGTGGTGCCTAGTTGGGGTTATCGATTCAGGACCTTGTCGCATGTTGGGGGTCTTTTCCATTTTGGCGCCGTAGTCGGGCCATGAGTGCTTGTTTGATGGATGTTATTTATATACTCTGATGTGACGTGGCGAGTGTAAGCCAACTATGTTATCTCCCCCTTTTATTATATATTACATGGGATGTTGTAATGATTGCCTGACTTGCGACATTGCTTTCAATGCGGTTATGCCTCTAAGTCGTGCCTCGACACGTGGGAGTTATAGCCGCATCGAGGGCGTTATA
>NW_025281710.1:0-1196 GCF_018294505.1 Triticum aestivum
GATGGATTTGTGTTTCGTGCTAACAAGCTATGCATTCCAGCTAGCTCCGTTCGTCTTTTGTTGTTGCAGGAGGTGCATGGAGGAGGATTAATGGGACACTTTGGCGTGAAGAAGACGGAGGACGTACTTGCTACACATTTCTTTTGGCCAAAGATGAGACGGGATGTTGAGCGTTTTATTGCTCGCTGCACTACATGTCAAAAAGCTAAGTCACGACTCAATCCTCATGGTTTATATATGCCTTTGCCTGTACCTAGTGTTCCTTGGGAGGATATATCTATGGACTTTGTTTTAGGTTTACCTCGAACAAAGAAGGGGAGGGATAGCATATTTGTTGTCGTGGATAGATTCTCGAAAATGGCACACTTTATACCATGTCATAAAAGCCATGATGCTGTTAATGTTGCTGATTTGTTCTTTCGTGAAATTATTCGCTTGCATGGTGTGCCAAATACTATTGTTTCAGATCGTGATACTAAATTTCTTAGCCACTTTTGGAGATGTTTATGGGCTAAGTTGGGGACTAAACTGCTTTTTAGTACTACTTGTCACCCCCAAACTGATGGACAAACTGAAGTAGTCAATAGAACGTTGTCTACTATGCTTAGGGCTGTTTTGAAGAATAATAAGAAAATGTGGGAGGAATGCTTGCCTCATATTGAATTTGCTTATAATCGTTCATTGCATTCTACTACTAAGATGCGCCCTTTTGAAGTTGTGTATGGTTTCCTACCTCATGCACCTATTGATTTGTTGCCTCTTCCATCTTCGGAGAAGGTTAATTTTGATGCTAAACAACGTGCTGAATTGATTTTAAAAATGCATGAGTTAACTAAGGAAAACATTGAGCGCATGAATGCTAAATATAAACTTGCTGGAGATAAGGGTAGAAAACATGTTGTGTTTGCACCTGGAGATCTTGTTTGGTTACATTTGCGTAAGGATAGATTTCCTGATTTGCGCAAATCAAAGTTAATGCCACGTGCTGATGGTCCCTTTAAGGTGTTAGAGAAAATAAATGATAATGCATATAAACTTGAGCTGCCTGCAGATTTTGGGGTTAGTCCCACTTTTAACATTGCAGATTTGAAGCCTTATTTGGGTGAGGAAGATGAACTTCCGTCGAGGACGACTTCATTTCAAGAAGGGGAGGATGATGAGGACATCAATACAATTGTTACACCCACAGCCCCTGC
>NW_025281711.1:0-1196 GCF_018294505.1 Triticum aestivum
TATGGACCCGTAGGTCTGTGGTAAACTACTCATGCTTCATCTGAAGGGAAATGAAGTTGATGTAGAAGCCCTCCGAGATTGAATCCTCCTCCGGCAGGATGCCGGAAAAGGCCCCTAGATGGGATCTCACGGGAACAAAAGGTTGCAGCAGTGGAAAAGTGTTTCCGTGGAAGCTTTTGGTGATTTGGGGATATTTGGGAATATATAGGCAAAAGAATTAGGTCGGGAGAAGCACGAGGGGCCCACAAGGGGGGGGGGGGGGGAGGGCGCCCTCCATCCTTGTGGCCGCCTCGAAGCTTCTCCCGACTTCATCTCCAAGTCTCCTGGTTATCTTCTGGTCCAAGAAAAATCATCGCGAAGGTTTTATTCTCTTTGGACTCCATTTGGTATTCCTTTTCTGCAAAGCTTAAAAACAAGGAAAAACAAAAACTGGCACTGGGATCTAGGTTAATAGGTTAGTCCCCACAATAATATAAAATAGCATATTAATGCATATAAAACATCCAAAACAGATAATATAATAGCACGAAACAATAAAAAAATTATAGATACGTTGGATACATATAAAGCATCCCCAAGCTTAATTACGTTGGCCGCCTCAAAACAAAAGTCAATATTGACATAAAAACAATAATACTTCAAGCATACTAACAAGGCAATTATGTCTTCTCAAAATAACATGGCCAAAAAAAGTTATCCCTACAAAATCATATAGTCTGTCTATGCTCCATCTTCATCACACAAAATACTCAAATCATGCACAACCCCGATGACAAGCCAAGCAATTGTTTCATACTTTTGGTGTTCTCAAACTTTTTCAACTTTCACGCAATACATGAGCGTGAGCCATGGACATAGCACTATAGGTGGAATAGAATATGGTGGTTGTGAAGAAGACAAAAAAGAGGGAGATAGTCTCACATCAACTGGGCATATCAACGGGCTATGGAGATGCCCATTAATAGATATCAATCTGAGTGAGTAAGGATTACCATGCAATGGATGGACTAGAGCTAAAAAACTAAGTGGGTGTTCATCCAACTTTCTTGCTCATGAAGACCTAGGGCAATTTGAGGAAGCCCATCGTTGGAATATACAAGCCAAGTTCTATAATGAAAAATTCCCACTAGTATATGAAAGTGACAACATAGGAGACTCTCCATCATGGAGATCATGGTGCTACTTTGAAGCACAAG
>NW_025281712.1:0-1196 GCF_018294505.1 Triticum aestivum
AGTAGAACTTAAAGCGCAAGACATAATTCGCAAAGACCTTTTGACTATGTTCATGATAATGAAGTTCGTCTGATTAATGAACTCCCACTCAGATAGACATCCCTCTAGTCATCTAAGTGATACATGATCCGAGTCAAACTAGGCCGTGTCCGATCATCACGTGAGACGGACTAGTCATCATCGGTGAACATCTCCATGTTGATCGTATCTGCTATACGACTCATGTTCGACTTTTCGGTCTCTTGTGTTCCGAGGCCATGTCTGTACATGCTAGGCTCGTCAAGTCAACCTAAGTGTATTGCGTGTGTGCCGAGGCCATGTCTGTACATGCTAGGCTCGTCAACACCCGTTGTATTCGAACGTAAGAATCTATCACACCCGATCATCACGTGGTGCTTCGAAACGACGAACCTTCGCAACGGTGCACAGTTAGGGTGAACACTTTCTTGAAATTATTATAAGGGATCATCCTACTTGCTACCGTCGTTCTAAGCAAATAAGATGCAAAAACATGATAAACATCACATGCAATCAAATACTGACATGATATGGCCAATATCATTTTGCTCCTTTGATCTCCATCTTCGGGGCACCATGATCATCTTTGTCACCGGCATGACACCATGATCTCCATCATCATGATCTCCATCATTGTGTCTTCATGAAGTTGTCACGCCAATGATTACTTCTACTTCTATGGCTAACGCGCTTAGCAATAAAGTAAAGTAATTTACATGGCGTTATTCAATGACACGCAGGTCATACAAAATAATAAAGACAACTCCTATGGCTCCTGCCGGTTGTCATTCTCATCGACATGCAAGTCGTGATTCTTATTACAAGAATATGATCAATCTCATACATCACATATATCATTCATCACATCTTCTGGCCATATCACATCACAAGGCACATGCTGCAAAAACAAGTTAGACGTCCTCTAATTGTTGTTGCAAGTTTTTACGTGGTTTGTAGGTTTCTAGCAAGAACGTTTCTTACCTACGTATGACCACAACGTGATTTGCCAATTTCCATTTACCCTTCATAAGGACCCTTTTCATCGAATCCGTTCCGACTAAAGTGGGAGAGACAGACACCCGCTAGCCACCTTATGCAACTAGTGCATGTCAGTCGGTGGAACCTGTCTCACGTAAGCGTACGTGTAAGGTCGGTCCGGGCCGCTTCATCCCACAATG
>NW_025281713.1:0-1196 GCF_018294505.1 Triticum aestivum
AACATTATACCATTTGATCTGACAAATGTTATCTCCATGTTCACATAATTGTGGAAATCCGTCTGTTTGGAAATCTGGATGAATTGTCGCTGAGTCCATCAGCCACCTCCTCTTCCTCTCCTTGGTTTAATGATGAACTCTTGTTTCGGAACAAGCTTCCATAGTTCATCTCGACAATTTGTGTTGCACCTTTCCTTCTCTGGCATCCCGAGTATGAGGTATCCTGACACCAATCAGATCTGAATCTCGGTCAGATATGATGGTTGGGACATATTTCCAAGAGTTATAACATTGGTCCTTATATATCGGTAAGGTGATATCATGCCAAGCACACCTGGCCGGAGGACCTATTGTTGTAGTTTCTTTTTTTAACTAGTTTACCGATTCTTCCATGAGGAAATCGTAAGACTTATTTTATAAGTTGTTCCTGGTGGATCCTTTGTGTATCCAAAGTCCGATCTTTGCTTGAAGACCATGTCAATGCTATCTCGAAGCATGTATGTGGTACTCCTATCATCAATAAGAACATTTGAAGCACAATGCTAATTTCCTTATCAATTATTCAAACACTATTGTTTGGGTAATGTCAGGAAATTTGTCCCCCCTTTCCTAAAGGGTTTTCTACATTATATCATGTTGTGGATATCATGCTCTGTTTGTCCTTGGGAAGGATATACCCCTAATGGGTATAAACACATTTTCCTTGCCATTGGTCTATTTAATCTGATAATCACATTTTCCTTTCCATTGTTTTGTTTAACCTTTCTTGTGATCTAACTTGTCTGACCAGAGATAAATCCCTGCTTAAGTAAGCACCTCGGTGTACAACTCTGTCAGTAAGACCCTGTTACTATTGTTGATGACTTTCCGGTAACCACCATTGGACGAGAACTTTGCCTATTGGTCCGCCTCGTCTTACGAGCAGGAAAATGGTTCTCTTCGTCCCACGCCCTTGGTACCAAACTTTGTTGCCAACATAACTGACAGGCTATCCTCTGACCTGCCTTGCTATCATGACCACTCAAGATGTTAGCGCCTTCCTGCTTTTAACCCACATGTTGGGCCCATAACCCACAGTTCCACAAGATCCAAACCGACTCTCCTGTACACCCTTGTTTCTAAGGTTATTTCTTACGCTTGGCTTCATATGAAAATCCCGAGCTGCCTTCCGAGAGGCGATCTATTCTGGTATCAGA
>NW_025281714.1:0-1196 GCF_018294505.1 Triticum aestivum
TTTTTTTTCTTCTCTCTTTTTTTTCTCACCCTTTTTTTTCTTTTTCTTCTCTCTCTTTTTCTTTTTTTTCTTTCCTTTTTTCTCTTTTTTTCTCTCTCTTTTTTTTTCTCCCTCTTTCCAAGACAAACTAGATAAGATGCAGATTGGATTAGGCGAAGATGTGAATGACCTCAACTATGATTATGACAATGAACAGTGCGTAGCACGTGGTGGAAATTAATAGATGGGATGATGGACGGCGGAAGGGATAATGATGCAGCGGCGGCGTGACTAATGTGAACAGAACTCGAAACTCTAAACGAACTAGACACTAAGACCAGCAACTCGACACGACGATGCAACCGATAATTCAACTATGCAAGCAATGAAAAGAAATTTGCAAAGGCTCAGACTGGCTTGGACCAAGGATGAATAGATCTAACTCTTTTTTGTGGCTTTTTCTTGGATAATAGGTAAGAAAATAAATCTAATCTAGGAAAACTGGAAATTCTCACCGAGCAACCTGAAAACTGATACCACTTGATAGAGGCGGGGTGTCCCGATCATTCGATGAGATGATAACTATCGATTTGGTGGAGACGACTTTGACGATCCGACTACAAACGTGCAACGACGTTGTGCCTTAGCAATCGCTAAACCAACTCCGAGAGGTTATTGACAACGCCGGAGCACGATCAACCTGACCACGAAGGTCTATTCCTACAAGCAATCGAAGAACAAGCAAGAATATGATAAAAGCAATCTGAATATCGCGAATATGTATGAAGTATTGATAATGGTGGGGATCCGTAAGCGGTCTTGGTCTGGTCGTTGGACACAAACGAAATACACGAAGTTGCAATGGCTAACTTTTAACTAAACAAATCCCAAGGAAAAGCTACTAGATGGATCTACTTATATAGGAGCAAGGGGTGGCGGCCAAGGAGGTGGGAGGACGTCCCAAGGCAGCCTAAAACTAAATCTAGGTCGTACAAGGCCAATGGGCCCAAGTGGAGGTGATGTAACACCTTTGGACTTGTAGTTTGACTCGGATTCTGCTGCGGCATCAGATTGTTTCGTCCACAACTCAACGCTCCGGACGAATTTGAAGGTGATTCCAATTGGGTTGGAAAGTGCACGAAATCTAGTTTCCAACAAAAAAAGAATCACCCAATTCGGAGTCCGTATGAAAAACTTGTGTGCGTTTTGAGTCAGGT
>NW_025281715.1:0-1196 GCF_018294505.1 Triticum aestivum
AGTACAGGCCTTCATCCACATGATTGTGCAGTGTGCTTTGAGATGTTGTGCTACTTGTATTGGTACTGTTTTAAATAAATGTTGAACTGAAGCTATTGTATTGCTCTCTTTTCCCATTAAGTAGTGAATAAAAATGGTACCAACCCAGACATGATGCTTGTTGCTTTGTTACAACAAACTTTGCATCACCCCCTTTATAAGTAGATGGAAGCACATGGTGTTGTTGCGCCCACTCTCCCCTGGAACTGTTTATGCTTTTTCTTAATCTAATGCCGCTGGTAAAATTAAGCAATGCCACTCTCAGAATTAACTACTGAACCATTTTAAGAGAATTTCTCTGTTAATACGAATCAATGCAACCGTTTTAGAAATGCTACTGTCCTATACTTTGTTTTCCATCAAGATAAGGTAGATGCTTCTTTTTGTGGCCGCATGTTTCATCCTCCTTTATTGGCCAGTAATTGTTTTTTTTTGCCTCTATTAAAACAGGGATATCTATTCAACTTGTTGCTATAGCGAACTTAAATGTCACACCGGCGACTTTGCTTGATTTCGGTGCAACTTCATAAAACGAGATTGGATTTCCTATTCGTGTTGGCAGATCCTTATTTTATCTTTGTCGTCTCATGAAAGGTCAGTACAGGCCTTCATCCACATGATTGTGCAGTGTGCTTTGAGATGTTGTGCTACTTGTATTGGTACTGTTTTAAATAAATGTTGAACCGAAGCTATTGTATTGCTCTCTTTTCCCATTAAGTAGTGAATAAAAATGGTACCAACCCAGACATGATGCTTGTTGCTTTGTTACAACAAACTCTGCATCACCCCCTTTATAAGTAGATGGAAGCACATGGTGTTGTTGCGCCCACTCTCCCCTGGAACTGTTTATGCTTTTTCTTAATCTAATGCCGCTGGTAAAATTAAGCAATGCCACTCTCAGAATTAACTACTGAACCGTTTTAAGAGAATTGCTCTGTTAATACGAATCAATGCAACCGTTTTAGAAATGCTACTGTCCTATACTTTGTTTTCCATCAAGATAAGGTAGATGCTTCTTTTTGTGGCCGCATGTTTCATCCTCCTTTATTGGCCAGTAATTGTTTCCTTTTTTGCCTCTGTTAAAACAGGGATATCTATTCAACTTGTTGCTATAGCGAACTTAAATGTCACACCGGCGACTTTGCTTGATTTCGGTG
>NW_025281716.1:0-1196 GCF_018294505.1 Triticum aestivum
ACACGCCTTACTATCATGACCGTGCAAAATGTCGGCCCCCTTCCTACTTTCAACCACATGATGGGCCCATAACCCACAGTTCCACAGGATCGAAACCTGACTCTCCTGCACCCCCTCTTCCCAAGGTTGTTCCTCGCGTGCGGCCTCGTATGTAATTCACGGGCCACCGTCCCAAGTGATCTATTTTGGTAGCAGACGCAATACTCAATCTCATTGCTCTGGACCCCTTTCGCATGTTGTTTCAGACATCGAACAATGGCCTATCCGTTTGAAACTTCTCATGGTACCTTCTTACTTTACTCTCGATATTTTCTTAAGTTCAATTCGAGAGTTACTTCCTACCCCATTCCCTGAGTTATGTACCAGATAGTCAACCTGGTAAGGCCCGCCCTTCCCGAGTCTTCCCCCATAACCTTTTCGTAAGTATGATGAAGATCCCGAAGACAGGATGACGACTTCATCATTTTGACCTGAAGCAGAAGTATGAAGGCATCAATATATTGGATTGACCTCTTCGAGAAGAGCAACCAACACCGAGAAGATTCGTTTCAATTTCGTAACCAATCTCTCCACCTTACTCCCCTCCTAAATCTCGGGACGAGATTTCTTGTAGTGGAGGAGAATTGTGACGCCCGGGTAGTTAGGCTACAGTAAAACCCTGCTAATGATGCCATGTCACCCTTGCCGCTGTTGCTAAACACATGTTAGATCAAAACGTTTAAAAATCAAATTTGGATTTGAGCAAACAACAAAAGTTTTCAAACATTAAGACTAAAATGTCCAAAAGGTGTCAAATAAATCATGGATAATACTAGTGGAGAAACCACACTTTTATAAAATGTTTGAATGCACTAAAATGGTTTAAGCAGTAGCTAAAACAACTAGATAAGTGCCTTTTGAATTTTATAAAATACTAAACTATTTTATTTGGGGGTTAAACCTTTTTGTGACCATGGACTAAGTTGAAATACTAATTTAGGTGCTAAGTGTATATTTTGCTAAAACTAAAATAAATGTAACTAAAGTAAAACCGTAAAAGGAAAATAAAGAAAATAAAACAAAAACAAAAGAAGGAAACTTCCCCTCCACTGGGCTCCGGCCCAGCTGGCCAGCCCAACTGGCCCACCTAACCTCCCCTGGCCTATATGGCCTCGTACCCCAAACCCTAACCCCCGAGTCACCCCACTCCTCCCCCC
>NW_025281717.1:0-1196 GCF_018294505.1 Triticum aestivum
GGGGGGGTTAGAATAAAGATGACCCTTGAGTCTGCAGAACCCAAGGGAAGGTGGTAGGTTGTTAGTGCAAATGGTAAGACCAATGTTGGGCATTGCTGGAAGAGCTTTACTTAAGGCGAACTGTCAAGGGGTTCCCATTATAGCCCAACCGTGTAAGGAACGCAAAATCCGGGAACATAACACCGATATGACGGAAACTAGGGCGGCAAGAGTGGAACAAAACACCAGGCATAAGGCCGAGCCTTCCACCCTTTACCAAGTATATAGATGCATTAATTAAATAAGATATATTGTGATATCCCAACAAGTAAACATGTTCCAACAAGGAACAACATCTCCATGTTCCAACAAGGAACAAACTTCAATCTTCACCTGCAACTAACAACGCTATAAGAGGGGCTGAGCAAAGCGGTAACATAGCCAATCAACGGTTTGCTAGGACAAGGTGGGTTAGAGGCTTGGTTCAACAATATGGGAGGCATGACAAGCAAGTGGTAGGTATCGCAACATAGGCAAGCAAAAGAGCGAGCAGACTAGCATAGCAAAGATAGTAGTGATTTCGAGGGTATGATCATCTTGCCTGAAATCCCGCAAGGAAGAAGAAAGAGTCCATGAAGAAGACAAACGGACGAAGACGAACGAATCCTCACAACTCCGGAACGAAACCGAAGCTAACGAGAGAAGCAACCCGGAAAGAAACAAACAACGTAGTAAACAAACATCACATAAACATGGCATGATGCGCAAACAAGTATGATGCATGTCCGGTTTAATGAGGCATGGCATGGCAAAGTGCAACAAACAATACTACAAGTTAAGTGGAGCTCAATATGCAACGAGGTGCATGTTGACGGAACACCACATCAATTATTTAGTTATCTCTCGTTTAAGCTACCCAACAATATTAACTGTTGTTAAACATGGCAAGAGGTGAAGCATAATATAAACTATACCATCTAAACAATTTAAATGGGGCCGGATATAAAAACAACAAATCCGGTAAATCCCCATATGCATTTAGCAAATTAATGCAACAACAAGTTTAAACATTTTAAATGTTGTTATCATGATGCGGATGACACATACAAGTTTTATGCAATTTTATGAAAATGTTGACATGAGCATGATACGAGGCATTTGGTCACCATGGCGGAACAAAAAGGGTGCCACGGCGGCGAAACAAAAATGGTGCCACG
>NW_025281718.1:0-1196 GCF_018294505.1 Triticum aestivum
ATAAGATGATCTCTCACTAAATTTTAAGGCACAAGTGTTATCCCTGAGTATGCATCGTTGCTACAGTTCGTCATGCTGAGACACCACTGTTGGGGAACGTAGCAGAATTTTAAAATTTTCTACGCATCACCAAGATCAATCTATGGAGTCATCTAGCAACGAGGGAGAGAGGAGTGCATCTACATACCCTTGTAGATCATGAGCGGAAGCGTTCAAGAGAACGGGGTTGATGGAGTCGTACTCGACTTGATTCAAATCACCGATGACCTAGTGCCGAACGGACGGCACCTCCGCGTTCAACACACGTACGGTTGGGAGACGTCTCCTCCTTCTTCATCCAGCAAGGGGGAAGGAGAGGTTGATGAAGATCCAGCAGCATGACGGCGTGGTGGTGGAAGCAACGGTGATCTCGGCAGGGCTTCGCCAAGCGCTGGGAGACGGAGGAGTGTCACGGGAGGGAGAGGGAGAGGCCAGGGGCTTGGGTGCGCAGCCCTCCCTCCCCCCCACTATATATAGGGTTCCTAGGGGGGCGCCGGCCCTAGGAGATCCAATCTCCTAGGGGGGCGGCGGCCAAAGGGGGTGCCTTGCCCTCCATGGCAAGGGTGGCGCCCCCTACCCCTAGGGTTTCTAACCCTAGGCGCAGGGGGAGGCCCAAGGGGGGGCTCCCAGCCCACTAGGGGCTGGTTCCCCTCCCACTTCAGCCCATGGGGCCCTAAGGGATAGGTGGCCCCTCCCGGTGGACCCCCGGGACCCTTCCGGTGGTCCCGGTACAATACCGGTGACCCCCGAAACATTCCCGATGGCCGAAACTGGACTTCCTATATATAAATCTTTACCTCCGGACCATTCTGGAACTCCTCGTGACATCCGGGATCTCATCTGGGACTCCGAACAATTTTTGGGTTACCGTGTGCTAATATCTCTACAACCCTAGCGTCACCGAACCTTAAGTGTGTAGACCCTACGGGTTCGGGAGACATGCAGACATGACCGAGAAGCCTCTCTGGTCAATAACCAACAGCGGGATCTGGATACCCATGTTGGCTCCCACATGCTCCACGATGATTTCATCGGATGAACCACGATGTCGAGGATTCAATCAATCTGTATACAATTCCCTTTGTCAATCGGTACGTTACTTGCCCGAGACTCGATCGTCGGTATCCCAATACCTTGTTCAGTCTCGTTGCCGGCAA
>NW_025281719.1:0-1196 GCF_018294505.1 Triticum aestivum
CTTCTTCAAATCCTCAAACGCCGCATCAGCAGCATCACTCCAAACAAAGTTGTCTGTTTTCTTCATCATCTGATAAAGCGGGATCGCCTTCTAACCCAACCGGCTGATAAACCGGCTCAGTGCTGCAATCTGACCTGCCAGTCTTTGAACCTCATTGATACACGCTGGTTTAGCCAGGGATGTGATAGCCTTGATTTTTTTGGATTCGCCTCAATGCCCCTGTTGGACACCAGAAAACCCAACAGCTTGCCAGCTGGTACACCAAAAATGCACTTAGCCAGATTAAGCATCATTTTATAAACCCTCAGATTATCAAAAGTTTCCTGCAAGTCAGTTATGAGTGTCTCTGCTTTCCTGGATTTCACCATGATATCATCCACATAAGCATGAACATTATTCCCAATCTGATTATGAAGGCAATTCTGCACACACCGCTGATAAGTCGCCTGAGCACTCTTGAGCCCAAAAGGCATAGAGACATAACAGAAGGCTCCAAAAGGAGTTATAAAGGTTGTCTTCTCCTGGTCCTTAACTGCCATTTTGATATGATGGTAACCCGAATAAGCATCCCGAAAACTCAAACGCTCACAACCCGTCGTAGCATCAATGATTTGATCAATACGAGGGAGGGCAAAGGGATCAGCTGAGCAAGATTTGTTCCAATCTGTGTAATCCACACACATACGCCAAGTGTCGTTTTTCTTAAGCACCAGCACCGGATTAGCCAACCACTCAGGGTGGAACACCTCCACAATAAACCCTGCCGCCAATAGCCGGGCTAACTCTTCACCAATGGCCTTGCGCCTCTCTTCATTAAAGCGGCGAAGAAACTGTTTGACCGGTTTGAACTTTGGATCAATATTAAGAGTGTGCTCAGCGAGTTCCCTCGGTACACCTGGCTTGTCAGAAGGTTTCCACGCAAAGATGTCCCGGTTCTTGATACGTCTCCAACGTATCTACTTTTCCAAACACTTTTGCCCTTGTTTTGGACTCTAACTTGCATGATTTGAATGAAACTAACCCAGACTTACGCTGTTTTCAGTAGAACTGCCATGATGTTGTTTTATGTGTAGAAAAGAAAAGTTCTTGGAATGTCCTGAAAATCCACAGAGGAACTTTTTGGAATTAATAAGAATTTCTGGGCGAAAGAAATACACCAGGGGGCCTAGGGCCTGTCCACGAGACAGGCCCCCCCC
>NW_025281720.1:0-1196 GCF_018294505.1 Triticum aestivum
TTTTGGGTCTGAAAAATAATAAACTTCTTGTTAGTGCCATTAGTTTTCAAATTTGAATAGTTAAAATTTGAGTTCTTTGAAATTTGTGTGAATCACAAGTTTGTGATTAACTTTACTATAAAATTATTTTTTTCCAATTTTTGTTTTGTTTTTTGCATTATTTATTTTCTTTCATTCTTTGCTTTATTTTTAATTCTTTTTTTCTTTTAGGTCAGAAAAATTGTAAACTTTCTGTTAGTGCCATTAGTTTTAGAAAAATTATAAACTTTTTGATAGTGCCATTAGTTTTCATATTTGAATAGTTAAAATTTGAATTCTTTGAAATTTGTGTGAATCACAAGTTTGTGATTAACTTTACTAAAAAATGAGCATAGATGCGCTTATAGAGAAAATTCAACCTAAATTCATAGTAAATTTCTATGAATTTCAAAGAAATTCACTGTGAATTTAGGTCAAATTTCCTGTATAAGGGCATGTATTTTCACTTTGAGAGGAGCTCATCAAGGCAAAGAGGGAAAGGCTTATAAACCGGTGTGAGCGCCCTTCGGTTGGCGAGGTGGGACTAAACTTTGACCGCAATGAGGACCAACCCTTTAGTCCCGATTTGTGGCACAAACCGGGACTAATGATCATGGGCTACGGGTGAGGCGCATTGGTCCCGGTTGGTGCCACGAACCGGAACCAATGCCCCCTTTAGTCCCGGTTGGTGGTACCAATCGGGACCAAAGGCCTTGTGCTGCCCCGCGTCAAAAGTTTAGTACCACCTCGTTAGCCGAGAGAGCTCGAGAGTGGTTTATAAGCACTGCTGCGCCCACCCTCTCGAGCTCCTCTCAATTGTAGGCTTTCGGGCCTAACCATACGCTGTGTGCCTATGGGCCTACTGGGCCACCTACGGACCTGAATCCTGGCCCATGGTAGGGTTTCTAGTCGTATTCAGGCCGTGGGGGCCCAGTAGGTGGCACTTTTTTTGTTTTCTTTGTTGCTTTATTTATTTTATTTTGTTTCTACTTACAACAAAATACTTATTGTTTCTATTTTTATTTATTTTATTAAAGTTTATTTTTAATTATTTTTCTTTTAGGTCACAAAAATTATAAACTTTCTGTTAGTGCCATTAGTTTTCAAATTTGTTTTTTTGTTTTCTTTGTTGCTTTATTTATTTTATTTTTTTCACTTACAACAAAATACTTATTGTT
>NW_025281721.1:0-1196 GCF_018294505.1 Triticum aestivum
GCAGGTTTGGCCGATTCTGGCCCGTTTCGTGGACTATTACTGACCGTTTTGGGGTCCCGAAGCGATTTTCTTGGTTTATGGACCCCAAGGTGCGCTTACGTGCATGACATTAACACTCGCCATTTTGGCCGATTCTGGCCCATTTCGTGGACTATTACTCACCGTTTTGGGATCCCAGAGCGAGTTTTATGGTTGCTGAACCCCAAGGTGCGCTTATGTATCGTTCATCAGCACTCACCTCTTTGATGATTCTGACCCGTTTCATAGACTATTACTCACCGTTTTGGGGTAAGGAGCAAATTCCATGGTTGCTGAACCCCGAGGTGCGCCTACGTGCAGGTCATTAACACTCGCTGTTTTGGTCGATTCTGGCCCGTTTCGTGGACTACTACTCACCAATTTGGGGTCCCAGAGCGATTTTTATGGTTGCCGAAGCCCAAGGTGTGCTTACGTGTCGTTCATCAACAATCGCCATTTTGGCCGATTCTGGCCCGTTTCATGGGCTATTACTCATTGATTTGGGGTTTCGGAGCGATTTTATGGTTACTGAACCCTAATGTGTGCTTACGTGTAGGTCATTTACACTCACAATTTTCGCTGATTCTGGCCCGTTTTGTGGACTATTAATCACCATTTTGGGGTCCCGAAGCGATTTTAATGGTTGCTGAACCCCAAGAAGCGCTTACGTGTCATTCATCAACACTCTCCGTTTTGCCCGATTCTGGCCCGTTTCATGGGCTATTACTAACCATTTTGGTGTCCCTGTGCGATTTCCTTGCTTGTTGAACTACAAGGTCCTATTACGTGCTTACGTGCAGGTCATCGACACTCGCCGTTTTGGCTAATTCGTCCCGTCTCATGGGCTATTGCTCACCTTTTTGAGGTCCTGGAGCGATTTCCACGATTAATGATCCCCGAGGTGCGTTTACGTGTAGGTCATCAACACTTGCAGTTTTGGCCGATTTTGGCGCATTTCGTGGACTATTACTCACCATTTTGAGGTCTTGGAGCGATTTCCACGATTGATGAACCTCGGGGTGCATTTACCTATCGGTCCTCAACACTCGCAGGTTTGGCCGATTCTGGCCCGTTTCGTGGACTATTACTGACCGTTTTGGGGTCCCGAAGCGATTTTCTTGGTTTATGGACCCCAAGGTGCGCTTACGTGCATGAAATTAACACTCGCCATTTTGGCC
>NW_025281722.1:0-1196 GCF_018294505.1 Triticum aestivum
GGCTCAATGCCCGACCACGGCAGAAGATATAGAAGAGATGAGTGTCATCCCCTATGCCTCGGCCATAGGGTCTATTATGTATGCCATGCTGTGTACCAGACCTGATGTAAACCTTGCCGTAAGTTTGGTAGGAAGGTACCAAAGTAATCCTGGCAAGGAACACTGGACAGCGGTCAAGAATATCCTGAAGTACCTGAAGAGGACTAAGGATATGTTTCTCGTTTATGGAGGTGACGAAGAGCTCGTCGTAAAGGGTTACGTCGACGCTAGCTTCGACACAGATCTGGATGACTCGAAGTCACAAACCGGATACGTGTATATTTTGAATGGAGGAGCAGTAAGCTGGTGCAGTTGCAAGCAAAGCGTCGTGGCGGGATCTACATGTGAAGCGGAATACATGGCAGCCTCGGAGGCAGCACAGGAAGCAGTCTGGATGAAGGAGTTCATTACCGACCTAGGGGTGATTCCCAATGCGTCGGGCCCGATGACTCTCTTCTGTGACAACACTGGAGCTATTGCCCTTGCGAAGGAGCCCAGGTTTCACAGGAAGACCAGGCATATCAAGCGACGCTTCAACTCCATTCGTGAAAGTGTTCAAAATGGAGACATAGATATTTGTAAAGTACACACGGACCTGAATGTAGCAGATCCGTTGACTAAACCTCTCCCTAGGGCAAAACATGATCGACACCAGGACGCAATGGGTGTTCGATTCATCACAATGTAACTAGATTATTGACTCTAGTGCAAGTGGGAGACTGTTGGAAATATGCCCTAGAGGCAATAATAAATGGTTATTATTATATTTCTTTGCTCATGGTAATTGTCTATTATTCATGCTATAATTGTATTGTCCGGAAATCGTAATACATGTGTGAATACATAGACCACAACGTGTCCCTAGTAAGCCTCTAGTTGACTAGCTCGTTGATCAACTGATAGTCATGGTTTCCTGGCTATGGACATTGGATGTCATTGATAACGGGATCACATCATTAGGAGAATGATGTGATGGACAAGACCCAATCCTAAGCATAGCATAAAAGATCGTGTAGTTTCGTTTGCTAGAGCTTTTCCAATGTCAAGTATCTTTTCCTTAGACCATGAGATCGTGCAACTCCCGGATACCGTAGGAGTGCTTTGGGTGTGCCAAACGTCACAACGTAACTGGGTGACTATAAAGGTGCACTATGGGT
>NW_025281723.1:0-1196 GCF_018294505.1 Triticum aestivum
GCATCCAAGGGGTGGCCACGCCACCTGTCCATGTGGGCCCCTTGAGCACCGCATTAGTCTAACTCCACCGCCGTAAATCCCTATAAATACTATACCATTAGTCGTGCTTCCAAGAGAATTTTATCGCCGCCGCAAGATGTTGTTCCGAAGATATCTCATCTGGCGCCCTATTTCCGAGTTCTTTTGGAGGGGAAAGCCATTGCCGGAACATCTTCATCAACCTTGCTGTCTCCATGATGATGTGTGAATAGTTCCTTTAGGACCTATGGGTCCATAGTTCAGTTAGATGGGTTTTTTTCTCTATTTTTGGATCTCTTCAATACCATGTTCTCTTCCAAGATCAATCCAAGGTAATTCTTTTGGTGTGTTTGTTGGCATCCTATGAATTGTGGATTACTGGTCAGATTATTAGTTGAATACTATTGTATAATTGAGTAGCTATGTATGCTTTTCGAGTTATTTGTCTTTTTTGGTCAAGATAGATGGGTAATTCTTTAGAGGGAGTGGTGCATAGTAGTAGGTTCAATCTTACAGTGTTCTATATCCCAGTGACAGAATGGGGACAGGACACATATTTGTATTGTTGTTGCTAAGGATAAAACTATGAGGTTTAATCTTATTGCTAGATTTCTTTATATCTACATGATGTCATCTTGCTTATTGCGTTGCTCGGTTTCTAGTAAACCTAATACCTTGATATGCATGCTGGATTATGATCTAAGGGGTGGAGTAATAGTAGTAGATGCAGTTGGATAACGGTCTACTTACCACGGACGTATTGCATATACAAGATTATGACATGAATGATAATAGTTATGAATGTTGTTTTTCTATCAATTGCCCAACATTAATTTCTCCACCATGTTATTACCTACTTTTGAGAGAGATGCCACTAGTGAACCTATGGCCCCCGAGTCTATTCTCCATTAATACTTACTTCTACAAAATTGCCTCTTTTATTTCCTTTCACTATATCACTGTCTATCCACTATTTGATTTTAATCTTGTAACTAGCAAGACAAGGGGACTGACAATGCCATTGCCAAGTTGGGTGCAAGTATTTATTTTGTTTGTTTATAAGTGTTGCTTATCTTGTTAGCTTGTTTACTCCTACTGGTTCTATTAAACCTAGGTTCTTAACTAAGGAAAATACTTTTGCGTTTGTACTACATCACCCTTCCTCTTCAGGGATCCAA
>NW_025281724.1:0-1196 GCF_018294505.1 Triticum aestivum
TCAGGAGCCATGTATTGCGTCTCATGATCAGAATCATCTCCACCATGTTCTTCACGTGTAATAAGAGCCAATGTCTCCTCATCATAGTCACTAGCGGACTCATATCCACCATCCGCGGTAGCAATCATCACACACGGAGATTTGCATTCCCTCGCATAATGACCTCCTCCCTTACAACGACGACAAATAATATCACTTGTGTGCCCTGTTGATGCCATGGAAGAAGAAGAACGCTGTGCAGGCCCCGCAGGTGCGCTCTTGGCAGATAATGGTGGTTGTGCCTGTTTTCTTGTATCACGGCTGGAGGTGGCACCGGATGGAGGTGCTGGTGCAGTTGAAGTAGAAGATGCACGTGGTGTCCATGATGAAGGTCGGCCTGCAGAAAAGTTAGTTCGCCCCAATGCTTGTCGATCCTGCACTTCACGTTCAGCTTTACAAGCAAGATGGAATAAACGAGTGATATTAGTATACTCCTTATAGTCTAAAATGGTCTGAATCACTCTATTTAATCCACCCAGAAAACGTGCAAGCATAGCTTCATTCTCCTCAACAATACCACATCTAATCATGCCAGTTTGTAATTCCTGATAATATTCTTCTACAGAATT
This sequence comes from Triticum aestivum, assembly GCF_018294505.1. Lineage (NCBI taxonomy): Eukaryota > Viridiplantae > Streptophyta > Magnoliopsida > Poales > Poaceae > Triticum > Triticum aestivum. Next base: position 609 of record NW_025281724.1, read on the forward strand.
TTTTCCTTGTCTTAAACGCTGCAATTTTTGAAGCAATTCACGTTGATAATATGGTGGAACCCAACGCGTACGCATAGCAGTTTTCAAAGCAGCCCAAGTAGTTGGAATAGGATATAATCTACAATGTTCAGACCACCATACACATGCAAAACTAGTGAAAGCACAAACAGCAGCAGCAACTCGTCTGTCCTCAGGATATTGTAAACATGTAAATCGTTGTTCAGTTTCTAACTCCCAAGTAAGATATATATCTGGAACATATCTACCCTCAAATGGTGGAATATTCAATTTCAGTTTAGGAATATGGACATCATCGCGTACCTGAGGTGGTGGTGCAGGCCTACCATTACGAATATATACCTGAGGTCGACCTGCTGGTGGTGGTACAGGTGGCTGCACGTAGTGTTGATTTTGATCAACCTCATCCTCATAGTCTCCCACATAATCATCCTCCTCCGCATCAGCAGCAGGAGCCACAGAAGTATCAACAGCAGCACCAACAGTTTGGCCAAACGCAAGAGGAACACGGCTTGCTCGGCGGAGGTCTGCTTCGCGACGTGGAGGTAGTCGTTGTTGTTGTTGTTGTTG
>NW_025281725.1:0-1196 GCF_018294505.1 Triticum aestivum
CTCCGGGACCCCAAAACAGTGAGTAATAGTATACAAAAAAAGGCAAGAATCGGACAAAAGTGTAAGTGTTGATGACCGAAACGTAAACGCACCCGCGGTTCGTTAATCGTTGAAATCACTTCGATACTCCAAAACAGTGCGTAATACTCCACGAAACGGGCCAGAATCGGCCAAAACTGCGAGTGTTGATGAGCGACACATAAATGCACCCCGGTGTTCGTCAAACATGGAAATCACGCCGAGACCCAAAAACAGAGTAATAGTCCAAGAAACGGGCTAGAATTGGCCAAAACTGTGAGTGTTGATGACCGACACGTAAATGCACCCCGTGGTTCGTTAATCGTGGAAATCACTCCGGGGGCCCAAAAAAGTGAGTAATAGTCCATGATACGGGCCAGAATCAGCCAAAACTATGAGTATTGATGATCGACACGTATGCGCGCCTTGGGGTTCAACAACTATGGAAATCACTTCGGGACCTAAAAACAGTGAGTAATAGTCCACAAAACACGTTAGAATTGGCCAAAATTTTGAGTGTTGTTGACCGACACGTAAACACAACCCGGGGTCATTTCGGGACCCCCATAACTAAGTAATAGTCCAAGAAACGGGCAAGAATCAGCCCAAATTGTGATTGTTGATGACCTACACTTAAGCGCACCTTGGGGTTCAACAACCATGGAAATCGCTTTGGGGCCCCAGAACGGTGAGTAACAGTCCACGAAACGGGTCAGAATCGACAAAAACCGCGAGTGTTGATAACCAACCCGTAAGCGCACCCAGGGGTTCGTTAATCGTGGAAATCACTCCGGGGCCCCAAAAAAGTGAGTAATAGTCCACGAAACGGGCCAGAATCGGCCAAAACTGTGAGTGTTGATGACCGGCACGTAAACGCACGCCGGGGTTCGTTAATCGTTGAAATCACTCCGGGACCCCAAAACAGTGGGTAATAGTATACAAAAAAAGGCAAGAATCGGACAAAAGTGTAAGTGTTGATGACCGAAACGTAAACGCACCCGCGGTTCGTTAATCGTTGAAATCACTTCGATACTCCAAAACAGTGCGTAATACTCCACGAAACGGGCCAGAATCGGCCAAAACTGCGAGTGTTGATGAGCGACACATAAATGCACCCCGGTGTTCGTCAAACATGGAAATCACGCCGAGACCCAAAAACAGAGTAATAGTCCAAGAAA
>NW_025281726.1:0-1196 GCF_018294505.1 Triticum aestivum
AGTTTTGGCACACAATTAAGACATTGTGGAAATTGTTTCGCAATTAATACCGCCTGGAACACCATAATGTGATGGTGTGTCCGAACATCATAGTTGCACCCTATTGGATATGGTGCGTACCATGATGTCTCTTATCGAATTACCACTATCGTTCATGGGTTAGGCATTAGAGACAACCACATTCACTTTAAATAGGGCACCACGTAATTCCGATGAGATGACACCGTATGAATTATGGTTTAGAGAAACCTAAGTTGTCGTTTCTTAAAAGTTTGGGGCTGCGACGCTTATATGAAAAAGTTTCAGGTTGATAAGCTCGAACCCAAAGCGGATAAAATGCATCTTCATAGGAAACCCAAAACAGTTGGGTATACCTCCTAATTCAGATCCGAAAGAAATATGGATTGTTTCTAGAATCGGGTTCTTTCTCGAGGAAAAGTTTCTCTCGAAAGAATTGAGTGGGAGGATGGTGGAGACTTGATAAGGTTATTGAACCGTCTCTTCAACTAGTGTGTGACAGGGCACAGGGAGTTGTTCCTGTGGCACCTACACCAATTGAAGTGGAAGCTTATGATATTGATCATGAAACTTCGGATCAAGTCACTCCCAAACCTCGTAGGACGACAAGGATGCGTACTACTTCAGAGTGGTACGTAATCATGTCTTGAAGGTCATGTTGCTAGACAACAATGAACCTACGAGCTATGGAGAAGCGATGGTGGGCCCGGATTCCGATAAATGGCTTGAGGCCATAAAATCCGAGAGAGGATCCATGTATGAAAACAAAGTGTAGACTTTGGCAGAACGGCTCGATGGTCGTAAGGCTAATGAGTACAGATGGATTTCAAAAGGAAGACGGACAATGATGGTAAATGTCACCATTAAGAAAGCTCGACTTGTCGTTAAGATGTTTTCCGACAAGTTCAAGGAGTTGACTACGATGAGATTTTCTCACTCGTAGCGATGCTAAGAGTCTGTTGGAATTATATTAGCGATTACTGCATTATTTATGAAATTTTGCAGATAGGATGTCAAAACATTGTTTCCTCGACGATTTTAATGAGGAAAGGTTGTATGTGATACAACCGGAAGGTTTTGTCAATCCCGAAAGATGCTAATAAGTATGCAAAGCTCCAGCAATCCTTCTAAGGACTGGAGTGAGCATCTCGGAGTTGGAATGTATGCTTTGATGATGA
>NW_025281727.1:0-1196 GCF_018294505.1 Triticum aestivum
CCGTCTACTATAGCGTAGCATTAAAATAATTAACGTCCCGGGCTTGGTAACAGGGTGATGGGTTCCTACCTCATGCATACTACTCAACTACAAGGATTTCAATAACACTACTGAGGGGTGGTTGTAAAGGTGCCACTAAATGCAATAAAACATAGGTAAGAAAAGCATGGTCAAAGTGAACTTGCCTGGTGATGTTGACGAAGAAGAATTATCGTTCTCAAGAAATAACTTGATAGACTACTCGTCACTCTCTGATGAAATCTATGTAACAAACATATCATTCACATAAGCACTCACACTAACAATCAAAACAAAAGGGAGAGTGAATAAGAATCCGAAGGAACTTCAAATAAAACTAGGGAGTCTTCTTCTACAACATTCACAAAAATAGTTTTGTCTAACGGAAAGTAAAACACTAAAATAACAGAGAATAAAATATAAATTTATTTAAGACAAAAAAAAAAGTATTTTTTTTCATAAAGCTATTTTGAAAGTATTTTCAATTGGGAGTTAAAACAGTAGAGAAATCCATTGCAAGTTATTAGCGAACTTGAATTGATTTCACGATAACAAAATAAAAATAAATATAAAAACTTGTTGAACACCTACTATTTAACTAATAGAAACCAAACATAAACTTTCTGAAATATAAAATAAAATAATTTAAAAACAACTATAGAAAGGAAGTAGCTATAATTCGAATAGAACTAAAACAGAATTTGTTTTACATGAAATAATAAACTAAAAATACTCAAACAATTTTGAAGTTTTTACCACTGGTTAATATGATCACTAGTGATCAGTAGAAAAAAAAAGAATCAAATAAAAATCTATTTTTAAACTCCCGGAATAAGCAAAACAAGCTTTAATTCAAATCTGATCTAACTCAATTTTTATAAATCCAAACATAGACAAATTATATATTTTTGGAAACTACAAGAAAATTGTGATCTAACGCAAAAAGAATCAGCATCATTGGACTTCTAGATCAAAAGTTATAAGCTAAACAAGAACGGAACTAAATCTGTTACGGAAATAAATCTGAAAACGAAAACGGAGTTACCTGTACGTGAGGTAGAGATGGCAGGAAGGTGACGGCGATGTGGAGGGCTGCTCCGGCGAGGGGGCGAGGTCGCCGGCAAGGGTGGGGGTGGCGGAGGAGGGGGTCGGCGCTTGGGGAGGTGGCGCTGGGCGAT
>NW_025281728.1:0-1196 GCF_018294505.1 Triticum aestivum
TTTTTCCGTCCCATCACCCCCACACCAACCCACCGAGAACCCCGCCCACGCAGGATCGGCCTGCCGTAGAACCTCATACCCCGCACCAGATCTCGCCGCCTGAGTCCATCTGGATCTCCGCCTGAGTCCATCTGGATCTCGCCGCCCGACTCCATCTGGATCTGCACAGTCCACAGCGCCGCCGTCGCGGAACCACTCGACAGCACCGCCGCCACGGAACCACTGGACAACGCCGCCGCCGCGGAACCACGACAGCGACATAGGAGTTCCCGTGGGCGACTCTGTACGGATTCAACCCCAGGTATGAACACCCAGGCTTTGTTTGTTATGCATACGTGTACAGATCAGAACATATACAACTGTCCACAAATGTAATACATGATAACTTGGGAGGAACATATACAACTTTCGGTTACTCTATACATGACAGGCAGAGCCAACTATTACAATCATCCTTTGGTTAATTACCGAACCGATCCACAACAGTAAGTGCAATGGTTGTAGTCAAAAACAATGGGCGAACTGGGCCAAGCATCTAAAGGTCCTTTGGTTAGAGCAGGTCTACCCTTTCAGCCACAACAAGTACTTGGATATTCATTACTTCTCCATATTCACCCAGAAGGATACTCTCAAAGATCCATACCTGGTTAATAGCATAGTGTTGGGCTTCACATGACAAAAGGAAAAATAATTACCTCCCCGATTGTACCATCCTCAAAGTCAGCATTGAAGGATTCAGAAATATTGCCGAACGTCATACCCTCCAAGACATCATAATTATATGGACCTGGAATAAACCAAACGAATAAAAGGATGAAAGCAAACAAAAACTAAATCAAGCCATGCCATAATTCATTTTGCACCTATGGTACACATGAAATTAACCGACATATCTATTGCTATTTTGTTACAACAGAAACTGATTCTCAACTCAAATGTAGTGCAAATAAAAATAGATCTTGTGTAATACAGTTATGTGCTTGATAACAAAAATACAACGTAAATGATTAACATAATACGGGAGGTCAGAGCTGGCATGTGCAGTCGTGGTAGTCATTTTTCCTGTTAACAGGCTCCAATACTCAGACCAAGCAACCCCGATCATGTTTATAACCAGCAAATTCAGTTTTCAAATAAATATTTCTGAGCAAAGTCTGTTGGACATGTCTTTCTATTTTCAGTTGTATAGCAAAGCT
>NW_025281729.1:0-1196 GCF_018294505.1 Triticum aestivum
TCAGTATTGAAATCAGTACTGAAATATTAACGTGGATAATCAGAACACTGAATTTTAGTACCGAAATTAGTGATATACAATCGAGTCGGGTCATCGTGGTGCGGTTTTCAATATTAAATATTAGCGTGGATAATCACAATACTAAGTTTTAGTACTGAAATTAGTGATATAGAACCGAGTCAGGTGTTAGTCAAGCTATTTTTTAGTACTCAAATTAATACTGAAATACTAACATGGATAATCACAATAGTAAAATTTATACAGAAATTAGTGATATAGAAGTGAGTCGGGTGATCGTCGTTTTGTTTTTCAGTACTGAAATTCTATTAAAGTATTAAAGTGGATAATCGCAATACTGAATTTTAGTACCGAAATGAGTGATGTAAAACATAGTCGGGTCATCTTGGTGCTATATTTCAGTACTAAAATCAATATTGAATTATTAAGGCGGATAATCACAATACTGAATTTTAGTACCGAAATTAGAAATTTACAACTCAGTGGGGTCTTCGTGGTGCTATATTTCAGTGAGGTGTTAGTCGTGCTATTTTTTGTACTCAAATCAATACTGACATATTAACATAGATAATCGCAATACTGAATTTTATACCGAAATTAGTGATATAAAACTGAGTCAGGTCATCCTAGTGCTATTTTTAGTATTGAAATGAGTATTGAAAAATTAACGTGAAGAATCACAATACTGAATTCTAGTACCAAAATTAGTGATATACAAGTTAGTCGGGTGATCTCGTTTTGTATTTCAGTACTGAAATCAGTATTGAAATGTTAAGGTGGATAATCGCAATACAGAATTTTAGTACCGAAATGAGTGATGTAAAACATAGTCGGGTCATCTTGGTGCTATATTTCAGTACTGAAATCAATATTGAAATATTAAGGTGGATAATCACCATACTGAATTTTAGTATCGAAATTAGAAATTTACAACTCAGTCGGGTCATCGTGGTGCTGTTTTTTCAGTATTGAAATATTAACGTGGTTAATCTCAATGCTATATTTTAGTACCAAAATTAGTGATATAGAATTGAGTGAGGCGTTCATCCAGCTGTTTTTCAGTACTGAAATCAATACTGCAATATTTACATGGATAATCGCAGTACCGAATATTAGTAACAAATTTGTGATATACAGCTAAGTCTCGTGATCATCGTTTCGTTTTTATGTCTTGAAAT
>NW_025281730.1:0-1196 GCF_018294505.1 Triticum aestivum
GAGAAGGATGAACATTGGAGCAAGAACAAGCATGGAGATGATGGCATGCGCAAGGGAAATAAGAACGAAGTTACAAGTGATGATTTCAGGACTTTGAAGCCACCATAATGGGTGCATGAAGCCTTGGACGAAATATACAAGATGCCACTTCATAAATTTCGTCCCGAGGCTATTTTAGGTGCTGCGTCACCTTATTATTGGGCCAGGCCCATGTAATTTCGAAATACATAAGTATAGGCTATTTTTAGAGTCCGTATGTGTGGGGAAACAAGAGATAGGGTTGATTTTGGACCCCTCCACCAAGGGCCACGAAATTCCCCCCCTCTTCCTCCATATATACAGCCCTTAGGGCATCGTTTAGACTTTGGGTTTTGTTTAGATTAAAAGTTCGCCATAGCTGCAACTTCACGTACTTCGTTTGTGTTCAACGACCAGACAAAGGCGTCACAGAACCCCACCTTGATCAATAAAGCTTTCATCTTATATTCGCAATATCCAGATTGCAATCTTAGTTTCTTGCTTGTTCTTCGTTTGCTTGCAGGAAACAGACCCTCGTGGTCAGGTTGATCGTGCTCCGGCGTGGTCAATAACCTCTCGGAGTTGGTTTAGCGATTGCTAAGTCGCGACGTCCTCGCACGTTCGTAGTCGGATCGTCAAAGTCGACTTCCACCAAAGCGAAATCCACCATCTCATCGAAAGACGGGACACCTTTGCCTCTATCAAGTGGTATCAGATTTCCAGGTTGCTCGGTGAGATTTTACAGTTTTTCATAGTTTAGATCGAGTCTGTTCTTCATACCTACAGTCCACGAAAAAGCCACCAAAAATAAATTAGGGTTAGTTCATCATATCCGAACCAATCTGAGCCTTTGCATAATCTTTTTAGGGTTTTGCTTTGTTGAATTTGCGGTTGCATCGTCGTGTCTAGTTGCTGGTCTTAGAGTCTAGTCTTTTAGAGTTTCGAGTTCTGGTCATAAATTGTCACGCCGCCGCCGCACCATCATCATCGCCCCTGCCATCTACCACCACCGCTTATCCGCCACCGCCTCGAATCCGTATCCATATACCACCACCGCTGTCATATACCACCACCGCTGCCATCTACCACCATATATCCACCACCAATCCGAGTTCTTGTCATATTAGGTTTGTTTTCGAGATCCATCTAGATTCCGATTCGTGTTTCCTTGCCGGAGT
>NW_025281731.1:0-1196 GCF_018294505.1 Triticum aestivum
GTTATTTGATTAACGAGGTCACATCATTAGTAGAATGATCTGATTGACATGACCCATTCCATTAGCTTAGCACCCGATCGTTTAGTATGTTGCTATTGCTTTCTTCATGACTTATACATGTTCCTATGACTATGAGATTATGCAACTCCCGTTTACCGGAGGAACACTTTGGGTACTACCAAACGTCACAACGTAACTGGGTGATTATAAAGGAGTACTACAGGTGTCTCCAATGGTCGATGTTGGGTTGGCGTATTTCGAGATTAGGATTTGTCACTCCGATTGTCGGAGAGGTATCTCTGGGCCCTCTCGGTAATACACATCACATAAGCCTTGCAAGCATTACAACTAATATGTTAGTTGTGAGATGATGTATTACGGAACGAGTAAAGAGACTTGCCGGTAACGAGATTGAACTAGGTATTGGATACCGACGATCGAATCTCAGGCAAGTAACGTACCGATGACAAAGGGAACAACGTATGTTGTTATGCGGTCTTACCGATAAAGATCTTCGTAGAATATGTAGGAGCCAATATGGGCATCCAGGTCCCGCTATTGGTTATTGACCGGAGACGTGTCTCGGTCATGTCTACATTGTTCTCGAACCCGTAGGGTCCGCACGCTTAAGGTTACGATGACAGTTATATTATGAGTTTATGCATTTTGATGTACCGAAGGTTGTTCGGAGTCCCGGATGTGATCATGGACATGACGAGGAGTCTCGAAATGGTCGAGACGTAAAGATTGATATATTGGAAGCCTATATTTGGATATCGGAAGTGTTCCGGGTGAAATCGGGATTTTACCGGAATACCGAGAGGGTTACCGGAACCCCCCGGGAGCTATTTGGGCCATAGTGGGCCTTAGTGGAAAAGAGAAGGGGCTGCCCTAGATGGGCTGCGCGCCACCCCCTTCCCCTAGTCCTATTAGGACTAGGAGAGGTGGCCGGCCCCCTCCTCCTCTTTTCCCCTCCGAGGAATCCTAGTTGGACTAGGATTGGAGGGGGAATCCTACTCCCAGAGGGAGTAGGACTCTCCTGCGCCTCCCCCCCTTGGCCGGCCAGCCTCCCCTCCTCTCCTCCTTTATATACGGAGGCAGGGGCACCTCTAAACACACAAGTTGACACAAGTTGATCCACGTGATCGATTCCTTAGCCGTGTGCGGTGCCCCCTGCCACCATATTCCTCGATAAT
>NW_025281732.1:0-1196 GCF_018294505.1 Triticum aestivum
ATGCAGAGGAAATGGGTTCAACTACCGTAGCACACAGCAGTTTGAATCGCGTTGTCTTAATGCAGTAAAAGAGAGCAGGAGCGAGAACATGGGATTGTATCGATATGATCAAATGGTTGGTTGCTTGCCTGATGGTTCGATGCACTGATACGGTTCTTCGTTAGGGTAATCACGGTACTCCTCGGAGGCAGAACCTGTCGCAAAGGACACCGATACACAACCATCACCAAACAATGTGCAACAATATGATGCATGCATGAAACATAGCAATATGAGTGTGTTGGGCTAATGCAACTAAAACCAGAAGGGTTTGAACAAATTTGAATCATAGATTCAAATTTCAAACTCAAACATGGCCTCGTAAAGTGCTTTTCCTTGTTCTGCTTGAAACATCAATTTAACTTGTTTGATCATGCATGAAAATAGTACAGATGGATAGATTGGATTTTTCTGATCATTTTTCATATATAATTTGTCCAATTTGGAGTTACAGAATAAAAGTTATGAATTTTTTGAAGTTTAAATAATATTCTGGAATTTCCTGATTTAAATTAAATCCAGAAATTATAATTGCGCCAGCATGACGTCAGCATGACGTCAGTGGTCAACTGCGGCTGGCTGAAGTCAAACCTGACGTGTGGGGCCCACACGTCAGTGACAGGGGGGGTTAAACAGGGTTAATTTAATCCTAATTACTAATTAGTGGCGCTGGGGCCCACTAGTCAGTGTCAGGGGGTTAACTAACAGTGGTTAGCGCTAATCCTAATTAGCTACAGGGCTGGGCCCACCTGTCAGGGACTCAGGGGGTGTCCTGCCGTGGTCAAAGTGGGTCAAACCCACCGGCGACGTGACGCCGGCGAGGCCCGAGACGGCGGCGCGATGCGGGATCGCGCTACAGGGCACGGGCGAGGCCGTTCATGGCTCGTTGGAAAGCTCTTGCTCCCGCGCGTCGAACGGTGGTGGTGGCCGAGCCTGGGGTGGCCGGAGTCGACGGCGGAGAGCTCGGCTGCGGCCGCCGGGGTTCGGTCGTGCACGGGAACAGGGTTGGAGCTCGAAGGCGAGCGAAGCGAGGCACTAGGGACGCTCTACGGGGTCTTGCGAACTCGTTGGACTCGCCGGGGTGACCAAATGGTCACCGGAGCTGTGTCGACGGCGAGCTCGGCGACGGCGGAGGTTCGGCCGTGGTGGGGAGGAGG
>NW_025281733.1:0-1196 GCF_018294505.1 Triticum aestivum
CACCTGTCGGGACCCCGATTCCAAGTCACACCGATCTAGCCTGTAACACCTCATATCACTTTGCGGCCTCACGCACGGTACTCCCACGGGTGTCGCCTTACCATGGCCCGGGACCGTTTGCGCCTTTTGGCTCACGTATATGACAATGTCGCTAGCATCCATATGACATAGAACCCGGGCCGACATGGCTAGTCATGAACCCAAAGCGGCACTAACGTATGGGGACAGGCATACATGAATCAACATCGAACATGTCGGTCAGCAGCGTGCGAATCCAGGCTGTAGCACTGGGCTAACAGGACTCTGGGAAGCCGGGCTGTAGCAGGCTAGGCAGGACTCCGGATGTCACCGTGTGACATTTCCCCGAAGGGACAGACACAAGAACGATATGAAACACATGCCGGCCAGTCAAGTGTCCAGAGCAGTAGTGCTGGGCTAGCAGGACTCCGGTGAACCGGGCTGTAGCGGACTACTATGGCTCAAGGAGGCACTAGACTACATTTCCCCATAAGAGAGGCTGCTAAGGATAGACAACTAGATTGTCGGATCCCACACATACCAAGCATTTCAATCATACACACAATATGCTTGATATGTGCAAATACAACATGGCATCACAACAAGACTCTACGACTCAGAGTATTTATTCATTAGGCTCCGAAGAGCCAGATATTACAAACATGGGTCTCATGACCCAAAATTTAGAGCATACAAGTCAAAGCACATGCGGAAGCTTAACATGTCTGAGTACAGACATCTACAAAAGAAAAAGGCTGCGAAGCCTGACTATCTCCCAGATCCTGCCGAGGGCACAAGATCGTAGCTGAGGTATCAAGCTAAACGTCGAAGTCCACACGGAACTACTAGCGAGACTGACGTCTCTCTGCAAAACATAAAATAGGCAAACGTGAGTACAAATGTACCCAGCAAGACTTACATCAGAACTATCTACATATGCATCGGTATCAACAAAGGGGGGTGGTGGAGTTTAACTGCAGCAAGCCAGCTTTGACTCGGTGGCTATCCTGAACTACGACTGCAAGCAACTCTTTTGAGGTGGCGCACACGAGTCCACATATTCGCCATCTCAATACACCACTATGGATTCGCTCCCGTCTCCCTACGAGAACGCCATCCATAGCACTCACGCTTATCTTGCGCATTTTAGAGTATCCACTTCCACTTGTCTATGAACT
>NW_025281734.1:0-1196 GCF_018294505.1 Triticum aestivum
CCCATCACGTCTGGCAGAGCAGATCTCACAGGATAGAGATCGCGCATATCTGAATATCCAGCTTGCACCGCCGGTGCGAACCGAGTCAATGTGGCCCAGTGGTCAGCACGGGTATTGAAGAGCTCTAACCTTAAGGCCCGATTTTCACGGTCCTTATCCTCGAGCATCTCAGCAGTGGTGCGAGTCCGTGAATCCTCCTGGGTGGGGTCAGCATAGATAGCCTGGAGATACCCTTGTGCTCCCGGAAGTGATCCTGGCATATACCGGAAATCAGAGTCCCGAAATAGACCAGACCTGACTCGCATGATGGTCATCATAGAGTAGGCGGCGTCCTGCACAGCCATCTCAATAGTAACCCCGAGTCCATAGGAGCAGTGAAGGGGCTCGGTGGATCCAGGATAAGATGGAAATATCCTGACAGTGCAGAGATACTGGCTTTGATTAAAGTCTCGAAATTGCTCTTCGACCGTGTACTCAGGATACCAGCGGTATCCAGCCTCAGTCATTACCCTGACCAACTTGGCAGTATGGCCGGGTACATCTAGGCATCGAGTCAGGCGAACCACTTGATTGAGGTCGCGAGTGGCCATCTGAAAGCACAATCATAATGCAAAGGCATTAGAATTTCTAGCAAAATTTCGGCAGCATAACAGCTGTAAATGCTCAAGAAGGACTTTGAGACATTTGACAAAGGATTTCATACACACTCAACATCATCATATCAAATTCTGAGTCCATCCTAGCAACATAATATGGTAGAAGAACTGAACTAGGCTTGTATCCATCATACCTATAAGGTACTACTGATTAGTAACACGTGATCCTGATAGAGAGAATAGATCCTAATTCCTTAACCCCCGGTGGAAGAATGGACTGACTCAGATCAGAATGTCATAAGATAAAGGAGTAAAAAGAGCCTTACGTTCCAACCCACAAACAATTCCCCTACATATAACTAAAGAATTTCTAGACTCAACATCGACCAGTTTGGCTTGGAGAACCTACAGGCAGTCCGGCTCTGATGCCAACGCTGTCAGGACCCCGACTCGATGTCACATTGATCTAGCCGGTAACACCTCATATCACTTTGCGGCCTCACGCACGGTATCCCCACGGGTGTCGCCTTACCTTTGCCTGGGACCGTTTGCGCCTTTTGGCTCACGTATATGATAGTGTCGCTAGCATCCATATGATAA
>NW_025281735.1:0-1196 GCF_018294505.1 Triticum aestivum
GACCTTGAGGACGTGCCGGTAGTCTGTGACTTCCCGGATGTCTTCCCAGAGGAATTGCCAGGTGTTCCACCTGACAGGGATGTTGAGTTCGTAATAGATCTCATTCCAGGAACCGTTCCGATTGCTAGAAGACCCTATAAGATGGCACCACTAGAACTAGCCGAGCTTAAGAAACAACTCGATGAGTCCTTGAAAAAGGGTTTCATCCGCCCTAGTTCATCTCCGTGGGCTTGCCCCGTCCTGTTCGTTAAGAAGAAGGATGGTACGGACCGGATGGTTGTAGATTACCGACCTGTCAATTTGGTCACAATCAAGAACAAATATCCACTTCCCAGGATCAACGACCTGTACGATCAGCTCGCTGGATCCTCAGTCTTCTCCAAGATGGATTTGAGGTTGGGCTACCATCAAATAAAAATCAGAAACGGGGACATTCCTAAAACGGCCTTTGTTACTCGTTATGGCCAATACGAGTACACCGTCATGTCCTTCGGTTTAACCTACGCTCCAGCCACCTTTTCTCGGTTAATGAACTCAATCTTCATGGAGTATTTGGATAAATTCGTCGTAGTTTATCTCGATGATATACTCATCTACTCCAAGAACGAGGAAGAACATGCCGAACATTTAAGGCTAGTGTTGAAGAAACTTCGAGAGCATCGCCTTTATGCCAAATTTTCGAAATGTGAATTCTGGTTGTCAGAAGTGACCTATCTGGGTCATGTAATATCTGGTAAAGGTATTGCTGTTAATCCTGAGCGAGTTCAAGCCGTCCTTAATTGGACTCCACCTGAATCGGTCAAGCAAGTTCGGAGTTTTCTGGGCTTAGCGAGCTATTGCCGTCGCTTTGTCGAGAACTTCTCCAAGGTTGCTAAACCTCTAACCGAACTCCTCAAGAAAGATAAAAAGTTCGAATGGACTCCACAATGTGAGCACAGCTTTCAGGAACTGAAAAGACGCCTGACCTCTGCTCCCGTGCTGGTACCGCCAGACTTCTCCAAGGACTTTGTTATCTACTGCGACGCCTCGCGACAAGGACTAGGTTGCATTCTTATGCAAGATCGACACGTAATTGCTTACGCTTCACGGCAATTGCACCCACATGAGGAGAATTATCCTACTCATGATCTAGAGCTTGCAGCCGTAGTCTATGCACTTAAGACCTGGCGACATTACCTCCTCGGTAATCGTTGCGA
>NW_025281736.1:0-1196 GCF_018294505.1 Triticum aestivum
CGAACGGGGCGCGCCCGTTAACCATCGCCCGCGCCCTGAATGGCCTCTGTGCCACTGAACGGAGGGGCCCACGCCCCCCAGAACGTGTTAAAAAAAATGAAAAAAAAAGAATTAAAAAAATAAAATAAAATTATTAAATAAAAATAAAATGATTAATAAAGTTAATTATTAATTAATTAATTAATTAATGAATTAATTAAGTTAATTAATCTGGTTTAATTAATTTAATTAACTAGTTAATTTTAATTAAACTGTAATTAGGATTAAACTAAACCCTAATTAAACCTAACAGTGTATGACAGGTGGGTCCCACGGGACCCACATGTCAGGTTGACCAGGTCAAACGGTCAACGCTGACTGCTGACGTCAGCACGACGTCATGCTGACGTCATAAATCCATTTTCGAATTAATTAAATAATTAATTAAATTTCAGAAATTAATAAAATCTTTAGAAAATCATATCTTTTAATCCGTAACTCGGATTAAAATATTTTCAACATGAAAGTTGCTCAGAACGACGAGACGAATTCGGATACGCAGTCCGTTCGTCCGCCACACCCCCCTAACCTATCGAACCCGCAACTTTCCCCCTCCGGCTCCTCTGCCCGAAAAACACGAAACACCGGGAATATTTTCCCGGATGTTTCCCCCCTTAACCAGTACCACCTCATACCACGTTAGGGCACGCCTAGCATCGCTTCTTGACATGTCATGCATCGATATGCATCTGTTTACTTGGTATTCATTGTTTCTTCCCCCTCTTCTCTCCGGTAGACTACGAGACCGACGCTGCTGCTGCCCAGTTCGACTACGGAGTTGACGACCCCTCTCTCTTGCCAGAGCAACCAGGCAAGCCCCCCCCTTGATCACCAGATATCGCCTATTCTACTCTATACTGCTTGCATTAGAGTAGTGTAGCATGTTACTGCTTTCCGTTGATCCTATTCCGATGCATAGCCTGACATTGTTGCTACACCTGTTGATACCTTACCTGCAATCCTAAATGCTTAGTATAGGATGCTAGTTTATCATCATTGGCCCTACATTCTTGTCAGTCTGCCTTGCTATACTATCGGGCCGTGATCACCTGGGAGGTGATCACGGGTATATACTATACATACATACATACTATACAGATGGTGACTAAAGTCGGGTCAGCTCGAAGAGTACCCGCGAGTGATTCACGGATTGGGGG
>NW_025281737.1:0-1196 GCF_018294505.1 Triticum aestivum
ATCGCAGGAGAAACCCCCGAGGCTCGTGCCTTGGAGGAGGCGCGTCTGGCCAATTTGGCCGAGCGCACTCGACTGGAGAACCTTCAGCGAGCACTCGACGATCGCGCGCGGCAACGAGTTCCCGACACCAGTCGACGTCAACTCTTCCCGCCGACTCAGGTATATCGAACTCCAATTCAGAATTTAGCAGCTGCGACCCGTATAGCAGAGTCCATTCAGCCTTCGCAGTCAGAAGCTGGCAGAGGTTTGCTGCAGATCAGGGATCTGCTCCGGGCAGCAGGAGATCAGAATTCAGCCGTGTCTCAGTCGCGCAACAGAATTCACAGTCGATCTGTCACTGTGAATACGGTACAGTCGGCTCACAGCCCCAGATCGCCTCCGCGGCGCGAAGGACATGAGCATCGGCGAGATCAATATGGCGACAGGCTCGACCGAGATGATAGGCGTCGAGTGCCCTATTCCCCTCCGAGGGGTGGGTCTTACGCTCCTCGGCAGCCAGATGATAGGCGTCAGTACAGTACAGGGCGTAGAGTTCCAGTTGACCCCAGGGAGCCAGGCTTCGACGCGCGATCCATTATCGTGCAAGGGTTGGTCGATCGGAACAGAGCCCATCGTGGTGCACTCGACAGAGAAGTGCCCACGAGCAGTCGAGTACATGTTTCTGGTCCTGAATGTTTCAGCAGAGCTATCAGAGCCGCTGTTATTCCCCCCAATTTCAGGTTGGCAACATGAGTCAGCAAGTTCACTGGTGAGTCTAAGCCTGAAACTTGGCTTGAAGACTACCGAGTGGCAGTTCAGATCGGTGGTGGGAACGACGAGGTGGCCATGAAGCATTTGCCCCTCATGTTGGAAGGTTCTGCCAGGGCATGGTTGACCCAATTACCTCCTAGCAGTATTTACACTTGGGAAGATCTGTCCCGAGTGTTCGTCAGAACGTTCGAAGGGACTTGCAAGCGACCAGCGGGATTGACAGAGTTGCAAGTCTGCGTGCAGAAAACCAATGAGACTCTCAGAGAGTATATTCAGAGGTGGATCACTTTGCATCACACAGTGGAAAATGTCTCTGACCATCAGGCAGTGTGCGCCTTCAAAGATGGTGTCAAGAACAGAGAACTCAGCTTGAAATTTGGTCGAACCGGTGACATGACCTTGAGTCGGATGATGGAGATTGCTACCAAGTACGCCAACGGCGAAGA
>NW_025281738.1:0-1196 GCF_018294505.1 Triticum aestivum
CCTTGTCTTAAACGCTGCAATTTTTGAAGTAATTCACGTTGATAATATGGTGGAACCCAACGAGTACGCATAGCAGTTTTCAAAGCAGCCCAAGTAGTTGGAACAGGATATAATCTACAATGTTCAGACCACCAAACACATGCAAAGCTAGTGAAAGCACAAACAGCAGCAGGAACACGTCTCTCCTCAGGATATTGTAAACATGTAAATCGTTGTTCAGTTTCTAACTCCCAAGTAAGATATATATCAGGAACATATCTACCCTCAAATGGTGGAATATTCAATTTCAGTTTAGGGAGATGGTCATGATCTCGTACCTGAGGTGGTGGTGCCGGCCTACAGTTGCGAATATATACCTGAGGTCGACCTGCTGGTGGTGGTGCTGGTGGCTGCACGTAGTTCTGATTTTGATCAACCTCATCCTCATAATCGCCCGCATAATCGTCATCCTCCTCAGCCGCCGCAGGAGCAGGAGCCAAAGAAGCATCAACAGTAGGTGCAGCAGCACCCGAATTTTGACCAATCTCAATTGGAACGCGCTGTGCCCGTCCCACTTGATTTGGAAGGCGGCGTTGGAGATGTGGTTGTTGTTGTTGTAGAGGTGCGACATGTGCAGCCGGTGGTGGTTGGGGAAGACGCTTGAGTAATTCAGTAAACTTGTTATCCAGCTTTGTCTCAAACGACTTCTCCACGTCATCTATCTTCTCCATAGCCTCTTCAAATCTGTTTAGCACATCTCCCACCTGGCCACTCATCATTTGCTGAAATTTATCATGCAACTCCTTGTTCGTCATGTTCTCCCAATCAGTCTCATCGGCTTGTGAACCTGCCATGGTTAGCAGCAAAAGAAACACAAAAGAATATGATCCTGCAGACTACTAGAAGTGGTGGTGATGGTGGTGTGTCACAAAACCTTCAAGCGAATCTCAAATTCTTACCAGTTCTTACCCAGCAGCAGGTGGTGATCGGCAACCGTTGTAGTCAAAAACTCTCAAAGCTTGGATATAGCGATTACCAGGGAGAGTCAAACGCACGATGTAGACTTATGTGGAGCTGGGAAGGCTTATAATATGGTAGCAAAATGGTAAGCAATAATCAATTCAGAGATGCAAAGTTGAATAAACGCTCAACGACGGTACTGTGCTGGTCCTAGGCTAGACCGTGCTAGAGACGCGAGCCTAGAACACTAACAAAAT
>NW_025281739.1:0-1196 GCF_018294505.1 Triticum aestivum
CCCAAGAGAAGATAGAGTCCAAGTCTCTCACGTTCTGGATTCAGATTCAGACTGCACAGACATACCTGACTCAAAACGCACACAAGTTTTTCATACGGACTCCGAATTGGGTGATTCTTTTTTTGTTGGAAACTAGATTTCGTGCACTTTCCAACCCAATTGGAATCACCTTCAAATTCGTCCGGAGCGTTGAGTTGTGGACGAAACAATCTGATGCTGCAGCAGAATCCGAGTCAAACTACAAGTCCAAAGGTGTTACATCACCTCCACTTGGGCCCATCAGCCTTGTACGACCTAGGGTTAGTTTTAGGCTGCCTTGGGACGTCCTCCCACCTCCTTGGCCGCCACCCCTTGCTCCTATATAAGTAGATCCATCTAGTAGCTTTTTCCTTGGGATTTGTTTAGTTAAAAGTTAGCCAACGCAACTTCGTGTACTTCGTTTGTGTCCAACGACCAGACCAAGACCGCTTACGGATCCCCACCATTATCAATACCTCATATATATTTGCAATATTCAGATTGCTTTATCATATTCTTGCTTGTTCTTCGATTGCTTGCAGGAATAGACCTTCGTGGTCAGGCTGACCGTGCTTCCGGCATCGTCAGTAACCTCAGAAGATTGGTTTAGCGATTGCTAAGGCGCAACGTCGTGCACGTTTGTAGTCGGATCGTCAAAGTCGTCTCCACCAAATCGATAGTTATCATCTCATCGAAAGATCGGGACACCCCCGCCTCTATCATCTAGCCTAGGAATAGGATGACGATAACGAATAGTAATATTATTAATGCCTCTACAATCAACACACATACGTGATGTACCATCCTTTTTCGGCACTAGAATAATAGGAACAGCACAAGGACTAAGGGATTCGCGTATATAACCTTTGTCGAGAAGCTCTTGTACTTGACGCATAATCTCCTTCGTCTCCTCTGGATTGGTACGGTATGGTGCACGGTTTGGCAGTGAAGCACCGGGAATTAAGTCAATCTGATGCTCAATCCCTCGAATAGGCGGTAATCCCGGTGGCACGTCTTGTGGAAAAACGTCGGCGAACTCCTGCAAAATGTTAGTGACAGCAGGAGGCAAAGAGGAAGGCACGTCCTCGAATGAAAATAATGCCTCTTTGCACACAAAAGCATAGCAAACAGATTTGCTGAAATCTAGCTCATCAATATCAGATTTGGTGGCAAATAAA
>NW_025281740.1:0-1196 GCF_018294505.1 Triticum aestivum
TGTCCAGGAGTTGCAAGTAGTTTCTGGTGTTTGTAGCTTACTGGAGGCCGTGGACAGCGCTGACCATAGGGGTGGGCTGTGATGCGGTAGGTACGTGGCACGGTGTACCGGATGCCCGTTTGGTATCTCGGGAACCCTGTTCACATCGTTTGGGGCTGTGAGCGAAACTCCGGCCGGATCTCCTCATGGATGGAACCCGAATAGGCGATAAACCTGGACTAGAGACTTGAGTGTTTAGGTAGGTCGTGGTCTACACCCACGTCGGCTTTCGCTTGAAGTCTGCCGAGCACATGTCGTGTGCAGACGCTAAGTGGTGGAAACATGTATGAAGAAGTACACCCCTGCAGGGTTAACATCATCTATTCGAATAGCCGTGTCCACGATAAAGGACTTCTGGGTTGCTTATATCAGTTCATAGACAAGTGAAAGTGGATACTCTAAAATATGCAAGATAAGCGTGAGTGCTATGGATGGCGCTCTCGTAGGGAGACGGGAGTGGATCCATAGTGGTGTATTGATATGGTGAATATGTGGACTCGTGTGCGCCACCTCAAAAGAGTTACATTGCAATCGTAGTTCAGGATAGCCACCGAGTCAAAGCTGGCTTGCTGCAGTTAAACCCCACCATCCCCTTTGTTGATAATGATGCATATGTAGTTAGTTCTGATGTAAGTCTTGCTGGGTACATTTGTACTCACGTTTGCCTATTTTATGTTTTTGCAGAGAGACTTCGGTCTCACTAGTAGTTTCGCGTGGACTTCGACGTTTAGCTTGTTACCTCAGCTACGATCTTGTGCCCTCGGCAGGATCTGGTAGATAGTCAGGCTTCTCAGCCTTTTTCATTTATAGATGTCTGTACTCAGACATGATAGCTTCCGTTTGTGCTTTGACTTGTATGCTCTGATTGTTGGGTCATGAGACCCCTGTTTGTAATATCTCGCTCCTCGGAGCCTATTGAATAAATACCTGAGTTGTAGAGTCATGTTGTGATGCCATGTTGTATTTGCACATATCGAGCATATTGTGTGTATGTTATTGAAATGCTTGGTATGTGTGGGATCTGACCATCTAGTTGTTTATACTTAGTAGCCTCTCTTACCGGGAAATGTCTCCTAGTGTTTCACTGAGCCATGGTAGCTTGCTACTGCTCCGGAACACTTAGGCTGGCCGGCATGTGTCCTTCTTCGTTCCTGTGT
>NW_025281741.1:0-1196 GCF_018294505.1 Triticum aestivum
GTGGTCAAACGCTACAGGGTTAGGCGGGACGGGGGCCCTGGGGGGGTAGCAATGCCACCGGAGCGTCGTACCGGGCCCTCATACATGCGGGGTGGTGTTGTGGCATGTCCGAAGAGGCGGCACGCGTCTCCGGTGCGTGGCCCCCCTCACGAACGGCGCCGCCGCCGGCACCCGGAGGGGGGAAACGGACGCATCGAGTCTACACGGAGTGGATGTAGCTGTGGGCCTGGCCCGGATGTTGCTCCAAAGTGTTCCTATGGGCCGACCTAACACAACCGGGTGGAGAGGTCCACTGGTCAAAGCCCGTCCGTGCAAAGTCAAAGGGCTAGATCCCGTGGTCAAACGCTACAGGGTTAGGCGGGACGGGGGCCCTGGGGGGGTAGCAATGCCACCGGAGCGTCGTACCAGGCCCTCATACATGCGGGGTGGTGTTGTGGCATGTCCGAAGAGGCGGCACGCGTCTCCGGGTTGTGGCCCCCCTCACGGACGTCAATGAAACGGTGGTAGACATTCTGCGGTAACGATGCAGCGTGAATATTATTAAATACTTGGAGCGCGATAAAATCATGAGTTTTTTACACAACGTGGGCACATGTGCTATAGGACTGATGGTAATTTTTCATAATTTTTTGTGATGGAGAAGTATCTGAACACTTCCCTCTACGCGGATTGCTCTTCGCACGTCTACGACTGTGGCCGGCGGCCTTCGAGGGGTAGCATACCGTAAAATCTTGCGTAGGCGGCCTCTCACAAGTCTGGAAGTGTTGAGGCGGTTGCAAACGCCCAGCACGCGTCTCCGGTGCGTGCCCCCCCTCACGGACGGCGCCGCCGCCGGCACCCGGAGGGGGGAAACGGACGTGTCGGGTCTACACGGAGTGGATGTAGCTGTGGGCCTGGCCCGGATGTTGCTCCCCGGTGTCCCTCTGGGCCGACCTGACACAACAGGGTGGAGAGGTCCACTGGTCAAAGCCCGTCCGTGCAAAGTCAAAGGGCTAGATCCCGTGGTCAAACGCTACAGGGTTAGGCAGGACGGGGGCCCTGGGGGGTAGCAATGCCACCGGAGCGTCCTACCGGGCCCTCATACATGCGGGGTGGTGTTGTGGCATGTCCGAAGAGGCGGCACGCGTCTCCGGTGCGTGGCCCCCCTCACGAACGGCGCCGCCGCCGGCACCCGGAGGGGGGAAACGGACGCGTCG
>NW_025281742.1:0-1196 GCF_018294505.1 Triticum aestivum
TGGAACAATTCACTCATATGAACTTCTACAGAGTACCGTTTGGTGTGATGCTCATCTGTAACATCCGCATAAATATATTCTTTGTCGGCCCATGTTATGAATTGCTTGTACCAACGTAGCAGATTTCGCATTTGTGGTGGTAGACTCTTTTCCCGCGCAGGCTCGACGAGAGGCCCATTCCGCACATATTGTAATGCTATCTCACATACTGGCGCATCCTCAAGGCCTAAGAAGGCACGAAGAGTCAAACCCATCTCGGACGCTTGTTTCATGGCACTCGCTACAGTCAATCCAAGTGCTGCCGCAGCTGCTATGATCTCGGGGTCCTCTTCCGGACCGGCTTTCACTATGAGCGGGGGGATCGATTGTTTCTTCTGCATCCCGAGCTGGTCAACTTGTTTCCCGCTTTTTTTACTTTCTTCTTTCTCCTCCTTCAATATTTTTGCTTGCCTAAGAAGTTCATGTCCATAGTCGTCAGGCATATTTAGCTCGGCTTGGGACGGTGTCGTCAAAAAATCCTTAGCCCACTTCTTTTGCTTCTCAGTGAATACTTGCTTGGGCTCAGGCTCTTTTTTCGCCTTCATATCTGCCTTCCATTTCTCATAATCAGCAGACGCCGCCAATTTTGTTTCAGCTTCACTAAGTTCCCCAGGCCTTGGGAGGAGAGGCTTCAGTGATGGCTCCGGTACCCTTGTGGTCTTAGGTACATAAGGGTCCGGGTTAATAGTCCAGGAGCGGGTTTCCTTGCTGTCCGCCTGCTTCTGCTTCTTCGCCGGAGGTGGATTGGGGGGCGTCGTACCCGCCGGAGGAGGATTGGGGGGCGTCGTACCCGCCGGAGGTTGTGGATCGGGGGACGGCGTCGAATGGCGTGAAGGAGGTGTAGGTGAACCACCACGACCACCACCACCGCCACCACCACCACCACCATCGGAGGGGGGTGGACTTGCTAGCCTTGGCGCCTCGCCTGGAAACACTATGTACTTCTTTTTCCATAGAATGAACTGGCGCTTGACATCTCCAAGTCTTCTCTCCCCTTCGGGTGTAGGTTTGTCAATCTCCAGGTCCTCAAACCCTTGGACTATGTCTTCCACCATGACACGAGCATAGCCATATGCAATGGGGTTGTTGTGGTGGAGTGCTCCAGGTGTACAGGGTAAAGCACTGCCGCTAGCTACCTTCGTGGAAACGTTCCCCAC
>NW_025281743.1:0-1196 GCF_018294505.1 Triticum aestivum
TTGACTTGCTGACGTCATGCCGACGTCATGCTGACGCAGTAAAGTATTTCTGGAATTAAATAAATTAGGAAATGATTTATAATTCCAGAAAATTGTATAAACTTCAATAAATCATAGAAAATTAACCGTAACTCCAAATTAAATAATTTATATATGAAAAATTATCAGAAAAATTCAAGGAATCCATCTGTACCATTTTCATGCATGTTAGAACAACTTATCACTACTGTTTAGGGCAAATGAAGTGAATGACATTTAAATAACCACATATGAAGTTTGAAATTGAATCTTGGATTCAAACCAACTTCATTTAACCTGGTTTTAGGTGCATTAGCCCAAAACACATTCATATTGCCATGTCATAGCATGCATCATATTGTGCATTGCATTGATCGTGTTTTTCTGTATTTGCCGGTAATTGTCCCCTCTCGATAGACGTGTATCGATGATGTGATCGTTGACACTGATGAAGACTCAATGCTATCTTCAGAAGTGCCAGGCAAGCAAAACCCCCTTGTTCATTCCGATACAATCCTACTCTCTCGCTCCTGCTCTCTTTTAATGCATTAGGACAACAC
This sequence comes from Triticum aestivum, assembly GCF_018294505.1. Classification (NCBI taxonomy): domain Eukaryota; kingdom Viridiplantae; phylum Streptophyta; class Magnoliopsida; order Poales; family Poaceae; genus Triticum; species Triticum aestivum. The sequence continues at coordinate 579 of NW_025281743.1, forward strand.
CGATTTATCTGTCACTTGCTGCGGTAGCTGAACCCCTTTATCCTTTGCATGACCTATCATTGCCACAGTAAATAGATGAAACCCACTAGCATGAGTAGGAGTTGTTTGAGCCCTGTTGTGCGTACTCATTCTTGCTTGTTTGTCATGCCTGCTACTGCTTAGAGTTGAGTCAGGTCTGATTCATCAGGGATGAATCAGAGGTGTGTGAACATGTTCTACTGTGTGTGAGCTAAGTGTGTGAACACGATTTGGTAAAGGTAGCGGTGAGAGGCCATGTAGGAGTACATGGTGGGTTGTCTCATTGTAGCCGTCCTCAGGAACTGAGTTCTGTGTTTGTGATCCATGATTCAGCTACTACCATACATTGGGCCCTGAAATATGACCCCGCTCGACTTCTTATTCACCCTAGTCCTCTGTCCAGGAGTTGCAAGTAGTTTCTGGTGTTTGTAGCTTACTGGAGGCCGTGGACAGCGCTGACCGTAGGGGTGGGCTGTGATGCGGTAGGTACGTGGCCGGGTAAACCGGGCGCCCGTTTGGTGTCACGGAACCCTGTTCACATCGTTTGGGGCTGTGAGCGAAACTCCGGCCGGATCTCCTCATGGATGGAACCCGAATAGG
>NW_025281744.1:0-1196 GCF_018294505.1 Triticum aestivum
TGCTGACGGCGCCCTTCATCTTCACCGTCAAGGTTCAGATAAGAAGAGATATCATCTTCTTCTTCTCCGGTCGGCACATATAGAATATCGCCGTTTATGATGCCGAACATATGTGCTTCACCGTCCGGATCATAGTTGTCCATAATCGGGTCAGCTCTATCGTCCGCCATTATGTCAGTCCTGAAAACATGTAGTAAAAACAAATTAATTAAGTGAAGAAGGGGGGCGGTGGCGGTGGCGGTGGCGAAAGGGCGGTGGCGAAAGGAGGGGGCGAGGAAGGGGTGGGAGAGGGTGTCGCGGTAGAGCGCGAGACGGGGCGGCAGACGACGGCGTCACGGAGAGGGGAGGCGAGGAAAACACATTTATAACCCTCGCCGTCCCCTCTCGATCCCTAAAAAAACACCGCGCGCATCGCCGCCCCCCTCGCCGCCCCTCTCCGTATAAACAAATTGTCCAAACAGAGCTTGGAGTAGACTGGCTAGGGTTTGGCCAGGGATGCGGATGGAGACGAATATATGTGGGGTCGGGATGGCCCATGTGCAGGGCGGGGGGTGCTGGCCACACTCTTTTTTCTTTTCTTTTTCATTTCATTTCATTTTTTCTTTTTCTGTTTTTATCCTTTTCATCTTTAAAACAATTCAGTATATCAAAATATAGCAATGAAAAAAGATATTTGAGAAATCATAAAATGTATGTGAATTCAAAAAAATGAATCATAAAATGTTCATGGATACAAAAACATTGTGATTTTGCAAAAAAAAGGTTTTCAAAAAATATTGATGATTTTGTGGAAAAAACAGGAATAAAAACAGGAATAAAAATATTCATGACATATTCGTGAATTTAAAAATTATAAAATGTATGTGAATAAAAACAGGAATAAAAACAGGAATAAAAATATTCATGACATATTCATGACATATTCGTGAATCATAAAATGTATGTGAATTCACGTATTTAATTTTAAAAATTCTTTCTTTTTTTCTTCTTCCTTTTTTTTCTTCTTTCTTTTTTTCTTCTGTTGTTTTCTTCCTTTTTCTTTTTTTCTTCCTTTTTCCTTTTTTCTTCCTTTTTCTTGTTTTTCTTCTGTTTTTCTTTTGTTTTCTTCTTCCTTCTTTCTTCTTCTTCCTTTTTCCTTTTTCTTTCTTCTTCTTCTTCCTTTTTCTTCTTCCTTCTTCTTCTTCTGCCGGCGCGCG
>NW_025281745.1:0-1196 GCF_018294505.1 Triticum aestivum
TGCAAGTAGTTTCTGGTGTTTGTAGTATGCTGGAGGCCGTGCGCAGCGCTGACCGTAGGGGTGGGCTGTGATGCGGTAGGCACGTGGCCGGGTAAACCGGGCGCCCGTTTGGTGTCACGGAACCCTGTTCACATCGTTTGGGGCTGTGAGCGAAACTCCGGCCGGATCTCCTCATGGATGGAACCCGAATAGGCGATAAACCTGGACTAGGGACTTGAGTGTTTAGGCAGGCCGTGGCCGACACCCACGTTGGGCTTCCGCTTGAAGGTTGCCGAGTACATGTCGTGTAAACGGCGGTAAGTGGTGAGAGCGTGTGTGAAGAAGTACACCCCTGCAGGGTTAATATGATCTATTCGAATAGCCGTGTCCGCGGAAAAGGACTTCTGGGTTGCTTATATCAGTTCATAGACAAGTGAAAGTGGATACTCTAAAATACGCAAGATAAGCGTGAGTGCTATGGATGGCGTTCTCGTAGGGAGCCGGGAGCGGATCCATAGTGGTGTATTGATATGGTGAATATGTGGACTCATGTGCGCCACCTCAAAAGAGTTACATTGCAGTCGTAGTTCAGGATAGCCACCGAGTCAAAGCTGGCTTGCTGCAGTTAAACCCCACCATCCCTTTGTTGATAATGATGCATATGTAGATAGTTCTGATGTAAGTCTTGTTGGGTACATTTGTACTCACGTTTGCCTATTTTATGTTTTTGCAGAGAGACTTCGGTCTCACTAGTAGTTTCGCGTGGACTTCAACGTTTAGCTTGATACCTCAGCTACGATCTTGTGCCCTCGGCAGGATCTGATAGATAGTCAGGCTTCTCAGCCTTTTTCATTTATAGATGTCTGTACTCAGACATGATAGCTTCCGCTTGTGCTTTGATTGTATGCTCTGAGTGTTGGGTCATGAGACCCATGTTTGTAATATCTCGCTCCTCGGAGCCTATTGAATATTTACTTGTGTTGTAGAGTCATGTTGTGATGCTATGCTGTATTTGCACATATCGAGCATATTGTGTGTATGTTATTGAAATGCTTGGTATGTGTGGGATCTGACCATCTAGTTGTTTATCTTTAGTAGCCTCTCTTACCGGGAAATGTCTCCTAGTGTTTCACTGAGCCATGGTAGCTTGCTACTGCTCCGGAACACTTAGGCTGGCCGGCATGTGTCCTTCTTCGTTCCTGTGTCTGTCCCTTCGG
>NW_025281746.1:0-1196 GCF_018294505.1 Triticum aestivum
TTTCAGGTTGCTCGGTGAGAATTTCCAGTTTTCCTAGATTAGATTTATTTTCTTACCTATTGTCCAAGAAAAAGCCACAAAAAAGAGTTAGATCTATTCATCCTTGGTCCAAGCCAGTCTAAGCCTTTACAATTTTCTTTTCATTGCTTGCATAGTTGAATTATCGGTTGCATCGTCGTGTCGAGTTGCTGGTCTTAGTGTCTAGTTCCTTTAGAGTTTCGAGTTCTGTTCACATTAGTCACGCAGCCGCTGCATCATTATCCCATCCGCTGTCCACCATCCCATCCACCAATTTCCACCATGTGCTACGCACTGTTTATTGTCATAATCATAGTTGAGGTCACTCACATCTTCGCCTGATCGAATCTGCATCTTATCTAGTTTGTCTTGGAAAGAGGGAGAAAAAGAAGATAAAGAAAAAAAAGAGAGAAAAAAGGAAAGAAAAAAAAAGAAAAAGAGGGAGAAGAAAAAGAAAAAAAAAGTGTGAGAAAAAAAAGAGAGAAGAAAAAAAAATTGGATCTATCTAGAATCAATCTCGTACCTGAATTCGGATTGGAATCTGTTTTGCGCACTATTCAGTAAAACAGGTGTATCTTCCTCATACGAAGTCCGTTTTGGCTCCGTGAGTACTCAAATTGAAGATAGCGACGAGCCGCGTCTAAATAGTTGCAGAAGCTTGTTCAATATTTGACACCTCAAAATCGGCTTCTAAATAGGTCTTTTTGCCCTCCGAAGTTCGTGAACACAGCTTGTTCCAATTTTTCAGGCCAGTTTTAGAATTCTTTGACTCCTCATATCAACTCGGAATTGAGTGATTCTTTTTGCATTGGAAAGCTTGAGTTAGTAGCATTCTTTGAAAGAATTTATCAGAAAATTGTCTCAAACTTTTCAAGAGGAAAGTTGGAGAGAGAGTTGTTGTATATCCTGCTTGGCAGTTGTTTTTCATCATTATCTTCACTGCCGTTGTGATCTTCACTTATATATTGCTGTCAAGAGCTACTTAGTATCCTTCATTGATGCTAGTTGTGCTACGCCGTGACCTTATTAGTGTTCTAGGCTCGCGTCTCTAGTCCGGTCTAGCCTAGGACCAGCACAGTACCGTCGTTGAGCGTTTATTCAACATTGCATCTTTGAATTGATTATTGCTAATCTTTTGCTACCATATATAGCCAACCCAGCTCCACATATTTCTACAC
>NW_025281747.1:0-1195 GCF_018294505.1 Triticum aestivum
CTAGTGTAAAATTATTTGAACTAGCTTATAGAGCTAGTTCAACTCTAGTGTAAAATTATTTGAACTAGCTTATAGAGCTAGTTCAACTCTAGTGTAAAATTATTTGTACTAGGCTATAGAGCTAGTTCAACTCTACTGTAAAATTATTCGAACTAGTTTATAGAGCTAGTTTAATTCTAGTGTAAAATTATTTGTACTAGACTATAGAGCTAGTCAACTCTAGTGTAAAATTATTTGTACAACCTTATAGAGCTAGTTCAACTCTACTGTAAAATTATTTGTACTATGCTATAGAGCTAGTTCAACTCTAGTGTAAAATTATTTGAACTAGCTTATAGACCTAGTTCAACTCTACTGTAAAATTATTTGTACAAGCTTATAGAGCTACATCAACTCTAGTGTAAAATTATTTGAACTAGGTTATAGAGCTAGTTCAACTCTAGTGTAAAATTATTTGAACTAGCTTATAGAGCTAGTTCAACTCTAGTGTAAAATTATTTGAACTAGCTTATAGAGCTAGTTCAACTCTAGTGTAAAATTATTTGTACTAGACTATAGAGCTAGTTCAACTCTAGTGTAAAATTATTTGAACTAGCTTATAGAGCTAGTTCAACTCTACTGTAAAATTATTTGTACAAGCTAATAGAGCTAGTTCAACTCCACTGTAAAATTATTTGCTAGTTCAACTCTAGTTTAAAATTATTTGAACTAGCTCATAAAGCTAGTTCAACTCTAAGCTAAAATTATTTGGACAAGCTTATAGAGCTAGTTCAACTCCAGTGTAAAATTATTTGAACTAGCTTATAGAGCTAGTTCAACTCTAGTCTAAAATTATTTGTACAAGCTTATAGAGCTAGTACAACTCCAGTGTAAAATTATTTGAACTAGGCTATAGAGCTAGTTCAACTCTAGTGTAAAATTATTTTAACTAGCTCATAGAGCTAGTTCAACTCTAGTGTAAAACTATTTGAACTAGCTTATAGAGCTAGTTCAACTCTAGTGTAAAATTATTTGTACTAGGCTATAGAGCTAGTTCAACTCTAGTGTAAAATTATTTGAACTAGCTTATAGAGCTAGTTCAACTCTAGTGTAAAATTATTTGAACTAGCTCATAGTGCTAGTTCAACTCTAGTGTAAAATTATTTGAACTAGGTTATAGAGCTAGTTCAACTCTAGTGTAAAATTATTTGAACTA
>NW_025281748.1:0-1195 GCF_018294505.1 Triticum aestivum
TAAAGATAAACAACTAGATGGTCAGATCCCACACATACCAAGCATTTCAATAACATACACACAATATGCTCGATATGTGCAAATACAACATGGCATCACAACATGACTCTACGACTCAAGTAATTTATTCAATAGGCTCCGAGGAGCGAGATATTACAAACAGGGGTCTCATGACCCAACATTCAGAGCATACAAATTCAAGCACAAGCACAAGCGGAAGCTATCATGTCTGAGTACAGACATCTATAAATGAAAAGGGCTGAGAAGCCTGACTATCTACCAGATCCTGCCGAGGGCACAAGATCGTAGCTGAGGTAACAAGCTAAACGTCGAAGTCCACGTGGAACTACTAGTGAGACTGAAGTCTCTCTGCAAAAACATAAAATAGGCAAACGTGAGTACAAATGTACCCAGCAAGACTTACATCAGAACTAACTACATATGCATCATTATCAACAAGGGGGATGGTGGAGTTTAACTGCAGCAAGCCAGCTTTGACTCGGTGGCTATCCTAAACTACGACTGCAAGTAACTCTTTGAGGTGGCGCACACGAGTCCACATATTCACCATATCAATACACCACTATGGATCCGCTCCCGTCTCCCTACGAGAACGCCATCCATAGCACTCACGCTTATCTTGCGCATTTTAAAGTATCCACTTTCACTTGTCTATGAACTGATATAAGCAACCGAGAAGTCCTTTACCGCGGACACGGCTATTCGAATAGATGATGTTAACCCTGCAGGGGTGTACTTCTTCATACATGTTTCCACCACTTAGCGTCTGCACACGACATGTGCTCGACAGACTTCAAGCGAAAGCCGACGTGGGTGTAGACCACGACCTACCTAAACACTCAAGTCTCTAGTCCAGGTTTATCGCCTATTCGGGTTCCATCCATGAGGAGATCCGGCCGGAGTTTTGCTCACAGCCCCAAACGATGTGAACAGGGTTCCGTGACACCAAACGGGCGCCCGGTTTACCCGGCCACGTGCCTACCGCATCACAGCCCACCCCTACGGTCAGCGCTGTCCACGGCCTCCAGCATACTACAAACACCAGAAACTACTTGCAACTCCTGGACAGAGGACAAGGGTGAATAAGAAGTCGAGCGGGGTCATATTTCAGGGCCCAATGTATGGTAGTAGCTGAATCATGGATCACAAACACAGAACTCAGTTCCTGAGGACG
>NW_025281749.1:0-1195 GCF_018294505.1 Triticum aestivum
CCAATTCTGACATGTTTCGTGGACTATTAGTCACCGTTTTGGGGTCTTGAAGCGATTTCCATAGGTTTTGAACCCCCAAGGTGTGCTTGCGTGTCGGTCATCAACACTCGCAGTTTTGGCCGATTCTGGCCCGTTTCATGGACTATTACTCACCGTTTTGGGGTCCCAAAGCGATTTCCATGGTTGTCGACCTCCAAGGTGCGCTCATGTGTCGGTCATCAACAATCATAGTTTGGGTCGATTCTTGCCCGTTTCTTGGACTATTACCCTATTTTGGGGTCTCGGAGTCATTTCCACGATTGACGAACCCCAGGGTGCGTTTACGTGTCGGTCATCAACACTCACATATTCGGCTGAATCGTGTCCGTTTCGTGCACTATTACTCAGTGTTTTGGGGACCCAGAGCGATTTCCACGATTGATGAACCCCGGGTGCGTTTATGTGTCCGTCGTCAACACTCACAGTTTTGTCCAATTCTAACCTGTTTCATGGACTATTACTCACAGTTTTGGGGTCCCGAAGCGATTTCCATAGTTGTTGAACTCCAAGGTGTGCTTACGTGTTGATCATCAACACTCGCAGTTTTGGCCGATTCTAGCCCGTTTCATGGACTATTAATCACCGTTTTGGGGTCCCAAAGCGATCTCCATGGTTGTTGAACTCCAAGGTGCGCTTACTTGTCGGTCATCAAGAATCACAGTTTGGGCCGATTCTGGCCCGTTTCTTGGACTATTACTCTACTTTGGGGTGTCGGAGTCATTTCCACGATTAACGAACCCCGAGGTGCGTTTACGTGTCGGTCATCAACACTCACATATTCGGCCGATTCTAGTCCGTTTCATGCACTATTACTCAGCGTTTTGGGGATCCAGAGCAATTTCCACGATTGATGAACCCCGTGGTGCGTTTATGTGTCCGTCGTCAACATTGACAGTTTTGGCCAATTCTGACATGTTTCGTGGACTATTAGTCACCGTTTTGGGGTCTTGAAGCGATTTCCATAGGTTTTGAACCCCCAAGGTGTGCTTGCGTGTCGGTCATCAACACTCGCAGTTTTGGCCGATTCTGGCCCGTTTCATGGACTATTACTCACCGTTTTGGGGTCCCAAAGCAATTTCCATGGTTGTCGACCTCCAAGGTGCGCTCATGTGTCGGTCATCAACAATCATAGTTTGGGTCGATTCTTGCCCGTTTC
>NW_025281750.1:0-1195 GCF_018294505.1 Triticum aestivum
GCCGTAGTCTATGCACTTAAGACCTGGCGGCATTACCTCCTCGGTAATCGTTGCGAAATATTCACTGATCACCAAAGTCTGAAGTACATTTTCACCCAACCGGATCTGAATCTCAGGCAAAGACGTTGGGTTGAGTTGATCACAGACTTCGACTTAGGAATAACTTACACCCCAGGGAAAGCCAACGTCATGGCTGATGCGCTAAGTCGTAAATCTTATTGTAACAACCTGATGTTACAACAAAGTCAACCGCTTCTCCATGAGGAATTTCGGAAGCTTAACCTTCACATTGTACCTCAAGGTTTTCTTTCCACCTTGGTGGCAAAACCTACCCTTACGGATCAGATTATCAAAGCACAGAAGGTAGATCCGGGAATCTCCCGCATCAAGAGAAACATTCAGAAAGGAATTGCGAATTGCTTCTCCATTAATGATCAAGGGGTAGTATACTTCGGGGATCGACTAGTGGTTCCCAAAGTGCGAAACCTGAGGCGATTAATCCTTAAGGAAGCTCATGAATCTCCCTCACCATTCATCCCGGTAGTACTAAGATGTATCAGGACCTACGCCAGAGGTTCTGGTGGACTAGGATGAAGAGAGAAATTGCTCAGTATATTGCTAATTGCGACGTCTGTCGTCGTGTAAAAGCAGAGCATCAACGGCCTGCTGGCACCCTTCAACCCTTAGCTATTCCTGAATGGAAATGGGATAAAATTGGTATGGATTTCATTACCGGTTTTCCCAGGACCAAGAGAGGGAATAATGCTATTTTTGTCGTGGTCGATCGTCTTTCCAAAGTAGCCCATTTCTTACCTGTTCGTGAGAGTATAACCGCTAGCCAGCTGGCAGACTTATACATCTCCCGAATAGTGTCCCTCCATGGTGTTCCTTTGGAAATTAACTCGGATCGAGGAAGTCTTTTCACCTCTCGATTTTGGGAAAGCTTCCAAAATGCTATGGGAACCCGTCTCTCTTTTAGCACCGCTTTCCACCCTCAGTCAAGTGGTCAAGTGGAACGCGTCAATCAGATTCTAGAAGACATGCTTCGAGCCTCTGTTATCTCATTCGGAATGGACTGGGAGAAGTGCCTTCCATTTGCCGAATTCGCTTACAACAACAGCTATCAATCTAGCTTGGGTAAAGCCCCTTTTGAAGTTCTCTATGGACGACGATGTCGAACACCCCTTAACTGGTC
>NW_025281751.1:0-1195 GCF_018294505.1 Triticum aestivum
TTCAACATTATGAATATGTGTATTACTACTATCGAGATTCAATAAAAATAGACCACTCTTCAAGGGTGCATGACCATAAAAGATATTACTCATATAAATAGAACAACCATTATTCTCTGATTTAAATGAATAACCGTCTCGCATTAAACAAGATCCAGATATAATGTTCATGCTCAACGCTGGCACCAAATAACAATTATTTAGGTCTAATATTAATCCCGAAGGTAGATGTAGAGGTAGCATGCCGACTGCGATCACATCGACTTTGGAACCGTTTCCCACGCGCATCGTCACCTCGTCCTTTGCCAGTGCCCGCTTATTCTGTAGTCCCTGTTTCGAGTTGCAAATATTAGCAACAGAACCAGTATCAAATACCCAGGTGCTACTGCGAGCTCTAGTAAGGTACACATCAATAACATGTATATCACATATACCTTTGTTCACCTTGCCATCCTTCTTATCCGCCAAATGCTTGGGGCAGTTCCGCTTCCAGTGACCAGTCTGCTTGCAGTAGAAGCACTCAGTTTCAGGCTTAGGTCCAGACTTAGGTTTCTTCTCTTGAGCAGCAACTTGCTTGCCGTTCCTTTTGAAGTTCCCCTTTTTCTTCCCTTTGCCCTTTTTCTTGAAACTAGTGGTCTTGTTAACCATCAACACTTGATGCTCCTTCTTGATTTCTACCTCCGCAGCTTTCAGCATTGCGAAGAGCTCGGGAATAGACTTGTTCATCCCTTGCATATTATAGTTCATCACGAAGCTCTTGTAGCTTGGTGGCAGTGATTGGAGAATTCTGTCGATGACGCAATCATCCGGAAGATTAACTCCCAATTGAATCAAGTGATTATTATACCCAGACATTTTGAGTATATGCTCACTGACAGAACTGTTCTCCTCCATCTTGCAGCTATAGAACTTATTGGAGACTTCATATCTCTCAATCCGGGCATTTGCTTGAAATATTAACTTCAACTCCTGGAACATCTCATATGCTCCATGACGTTCAAAACGTCGTTGAAGTCCCGATTCTAAGCCGTAAAGCATGGCACACTGAACTATCGAGTAGTCATCAGCTTTGCTCTGCCAGACGTTCATAACATCTGGCGTTGCTCCAGCAGCAGGCCTGGCACCCAGCGGTGCTTCCAGGACGTAATTCTTCTGTGCAGCAATGAGGATAATCCTCAAGTTACGGACCCAGTCC
>NW_025281752.1:0-1195 GCF_018294505.1 Triticum aestivum
CAATCTCTTTCAAAGTATCAGGATTTCATCCGGAAACTCATCTGTGACAAAGGGATTTCATTTTTTAAAACTTATTTGAACTCCTGACTTTTTGTGTCTTCAAAATGCACCATTCAAACCACATCATCATTTTACAATCCTTTCTGACTTCATTTGTTATTTTTCATGCATTTACTAATTATTTTGAGCTATAAGACCCTAAAATTGAAAAGCATTTCAAATGAACTCTGAAAAGGTTGAAAGTTGGCATGGTATCATCATTTCATCCACATAGCATGTGCAAGAAAGTTCAGAGGGTTACAGCAAAAACTGGATGCACTTCGTGTACAAAACGAAAAATCTCTTTCAATGTATCAAGATTTCATCCGGAAACTTGTCTGTTACAAAGGGATTTCATTTTTTAAAACTTATTTGAACTCCCGACTTTTTGTGTGTTCAAAATGCACCATTCAATGCCACATCATCATTTTTTAATCCTTTCTGACTTCATTTGTTATTTTTCATGCATTTACTAATTATTTTGAGCTATAAGACCCTAAAATTGAAAAAAGCATTTCAAATGAACTCTGAAAAGGTTGCAAGTTGGCATGGTATCATCATTTCATCCACATAGCATGTGCAAGAAAGTTGAGAGGCTTACGGCAAAAACTGGATGCATTTCGTGTACAAAACGGACAATCTCTTTCAAAGTATCAGGATTTCATCCGGAAACTCGTCTGTTACAAAGGTATTTCGTTTTTTAAAACTTATTTGAACTCCTGACTTTTTGTGTGTTCAAAATGCACCATGCAAAGCCACATCATCATTTTTCAGTCCTTTCTGACTTCATTTGTTATTTTTCATGCATTTACTAATTATTTTGAGCTATAAGACCCTAAAATAGAAAAGCATTTCAATTGAACTCTTAAAAGGTTGAAAGTTGGCATTTTATCATCATTTCATCCACATAGCATGTGCAAGAAAGTTGAGAGGGTTACGGCAAAAACTGGATGCACTTCGTGTAGAAAACGGACAATCTCTTTCAAAGTATCAGGATTTCATCCGGAAACTCGTCTGTTAAAAAGGGATTTCATTTTTAAAACTTATTTGAACTCCTGACTTTTTGTGTGTTCAAAATGCACCATTCAAAGCCACATCATCATTTTTCAATCCTTTCTGACTTCATTTGTTATTTTTCATGCATTTACTAATTATT
>NW_025281753.1:0-1195 GCF_018294505.1 Triticum aestivum
GTGTCAGGACCCCGACTCGATGTCACATCGATCTAGCCGGTAACACCTCATATCACTTTGCGGCCTCACGCACGGTATCCCCACGGGTGTCGCCTTACCTTTGCCCGGGACCGTTTGCGCCTTTTGGCCCACGTATATGATAGTGTCGCTAGCATCCATATGATAAGGAGCCCGGGCTGACATGACTAGTCGTAAACCCAAAGTGGCACAGACTTACAGGGACAGGCATCCATGACCCAGCTTCGAACGTGTCGGTCATCAGCAAGTGGGTCCGGGCTGTAGCACTGGGCTAGCAGGACTCCGGTAAACCGGGCTGTAGCGGGCTAACAGGACTCCGGTACTCAAAGCGTGACATTTCCCCGAAGGGACAGACACAGGAACGAAGAAGGACACATGCCGGCCAGCCTAAGTGTTCCAGAGCAGTAGCAAGCTACCATGGCTCAGCGGTAACACTAGGAGACATTTCCCGGTAAGAGAGGCTACTAAAGTTAAACAACTAGATAGTCAGATCCCACACATACCAAGCATTTCATTCATACACACAATATGCTCGATATGTGCAAATACAACGAAGCATCACAACATGACTCTACGACACAAGTACTTTATTTAAGGCTCAGGGAGCCATACATAACATACACAAAGGTACGGGTCACACGACCCAGCATTCAAGTCATACAGTCATACAAACCAGCAGCGGAAGTAACTTGTCTGAGTACAGACAACTAGTAAAATAAAAGAGGCTTGGAAAGCCTGGCTATACTACGTGGTCCTTCACAAGCTCAGGGTCACCACCTGGGTCTTTAGCCTACTCGTTGATGTCAATGTCTACATAGAACCCATCAGAAGGGGTTGCAGCGTCTTCTGTAAAAATGTAAATTATAGCAACATGAGTACAAAGGTACTCAGCAAGACTTACATCAGATCCTACATACATGCATATTATCAAGAAGGGTTGGTGGAGTTATTGCAGCAAGCCAGCTTTGACTCTTGGCTAGACTATCCTACGATACCTCAACTTGAAAAGGTTTTGCGCACACGAGTCCACTACTCACCACTTCAATACACTACCGAGGATCCGCCTCCGTCTTCCTACGGAAGAGCCATCCTCGGCACTCACACTTATCTTGAGGCTTTTAGTAGTTTCCATTTACTTGTCTATGAACTGTATAGGCAACCAAGTAGTCCTTTACCG
>NW_025281754.1:0-1195 GCF_018294505.1 Triticum aestivum
CGGAAACCCAAGGGAAAAAGAGGCTAGGTGGCAAATGGTAAAACCAATGTTGGGCATTGCTGGAAAAGCTTTAATCAAGGCGAACTATCAAGGGGTTCCCATTATAACCCAACCGCGTAAGGGACGCAACAATCCGGGAACATAACACCGATATGACGGAAACTAGGGCGGCAAGAGTGGAACAAAACACTAGGCGAGAGGCCGAGCCTTCCACCCTTTACCAAGTATATAGATGCATTAAGATAACATAGCAATATAATGATATCCCAACAAGTAAATAAATGTTCCCACGAGGAACGGCTCCAATCTTCACCTGCAGCTAACAACGCTATAAGAAGGGCTGAGCAAAGCGGTAACATAGCCAATCAACGGTTTGCTAGGACATAGGTGGGTTAGGGGTTCAACATGGCAATTGGGAGGCTGACAAGCAAAAGGTAGGCATCGTAGCAGTGGCAAAGCAAAAGAGCGAGCAAACTAGCATATCAAAGATAGTAGTGATTTCGAGGGTATGATCATCTTGCCTGCACAGTTGTCAGAGTTGACTGGATCCTCACAAGCAAACTCAACGGGCTCCTCGGTAGCGAACTCGTCTCCCGGCTCTACCCAGAGACAAACAAGCAACAAGGACACAATCAACCACGGGCAAGACCAAGCAATATGATGAAATGACGATATGCTATGCGGAATGCGATGCGGGATGCAAAATGCAAGATATGACAGGAAATGCATGAACCTGGCATCAACTTGGAAAACAAAGTGTGCCACTGGATAGAGGGGATGAAATCGCTTGAAAACGATATAAAGATCATAGGAATCGGAGTTACGGTTTGGAAATGGCGAGCGTTTTAAGATATGACACCGGTCTGCGATTTACAGCAAGTAGGCATCTAAATGCAACGAAATGAACATGCTACAGCCACCAAACATGAAAACAAAATACATGGCAGTGATGTACACAAGATGGTTGACAAAACACTAGCACTGAGCCATAGGTAAATTCATCCATTAAGAGGTTCAAACAAGCATGGCTAAAACGCAAATGCAAAACAGATTTCAGACTTAGTGAAATTAACACTAGTCTGAAATTTCAGATCACGAAGCTCTCTTCGGAGCAGCAAAACAACATGATAGAAAACCTGAACATGACAAGTAAGAACATGGCATGGAGCTACTCAACAAGCTTAATAAAACACCC
>NW_025281755.1:0-1195 GCF_018294505.1 Triticum aestivum
ACATGTGCTATAGGAACGATGATATTTTTTCATAATTTTTGATGATGGAGAAGTATCCGAAAAATTCCCTCCACGCGGATTGCCCTTCGCGCGTCTACGGCTGTGGCCGGCGGCCTCCGGGGGCTAGCATGCCGCCAAATCTTGTGCTGGGGCCTCTCACAAGTCTGGAAGTGTTGTCGCGGTTGCAAACGCCCGGCACGCGTGTCCGGGGTGTGCCCCCCTCACGGACGGCGCTGCCGCCGGCACCTGGAGGGGGGAAACGGACGCGTGGGGTCTACACGGAGGGGATCTTGCTGTTGGTCTGCCCCGGATGTTGCTCCAAAGTGTTCCTATGGGCTGACCTAACACAACCGGGTGGGGAGGTCTATTGGTCAAAGCCCGTCCGTGCAAAGTCAAAGGGGTAGATCCCGTGGTCAAACGCTACAGGGTTAGGCGGGACGGGGGCACTGGGGGGTAGCAATGCCACCGGAGCGTTGCACCGGGCCCTCATACATGCGGGGTGGTGTGGTGGCATGTCCGAAGAGGCGGGACACGTCTCCGGGGCGTGGCCCCCCTCACGGACGGCGATGACACGGTAGTAGACGTTCTGCGGTAACGATGCGGCGTCAATATTACTAAATACTCGGAGCGTGATAAAATCATGATTTTTTTGCACGACGTGGGCACATGTGTTATAGGAACGATGGTATTTTTTCATAATTTTTGGTGAATGGGAAGTATTCGAAAAATTCCCTCTACGCGGATTGCCCTTCGCGCGTCTACGGCTGTGGCCGGCGGCCTCCGGGGGCTAGCATGCCGCCAAATCTTGCGCCGGCGGCCTCTCACAAGTCTGGAAGTGTTGTTGCGGTTGCAAACGCCCGGCACGCGTGTCCGGGGTGTGCCCCCCTCACGAACGGCGCTGCCGCCGGCACCTGGAGGGGGGAAACGGACGCGTGGGGTCTACACGGAGGGGATCTTGCTGTGGGACTTCCCCGGATGTTGCTCCAAAGTGTTCCTATGGGCTGACCTAACACAACCGGGTGGGGAGGTCCATTGGTCAAAGCCCGTCCGTGCAAAGTCAAAGGGGTAGATCCCGTGGTCAAACGCGACAGGGTTAGGCAGGACGGGGGCACTGGGGGGTAGCAATGCCACCGGAGCATCGCACCGGGCCCTTATACATGCGGGGTGGTGTGGTGGCATGTCCGAAGAGGCGGGA
>NW_025281756.1:0-1195 GCF_018294505.1 Triticum aestivum
CCCCGACACCACCGTCGCCCCGCCACCCTCGACGCCGCCCCGACACCACCGTCGCCCCGCCGCCCCGACACCACCGTCGCCCTGCCGCCCCGACACCACCGTCCGTCGCCCCGCCGCCCCGAACTAGGGAGCGGAAGCGCGGCCTCCGCCGTCGTAGCAGAAGCAGCGATCCCCATCGCCAGCAGCCCAAGAAAGGTTCCCCTCCCCTCCCTCCCTCCTCCCACCCCTGTCGCGATGTTCATCACCTGGGGCCCATCTGTTCACGCTAAGTTTCCCATGCTACAGAGGTGGAAGAACTAATTTACCGAAAAATGTACTCTGCCAACAAACTAGCTAGTACAGACTAGTAGTCTAATTTGCGGGAGTAATTATTATCGCCTCACTAGAGTTTGTACCACCTAATTTTTGATTGATTAGAACAATTATTGAGATAATTTCTTTGCTTTGGATTTTGATTTGTGCATGTTTCTCGGCAACATCGCACAAGGCATAATAATTTCTAGAGGTGATCTGAAATCTGAATATTAGTCGTATTATTACGTAATGCAGACTATTGGGATTATATTGCTTTGCTAACATCTGTTAGCCATGCTTCCCTAAGATTTATATATGTTCGTAGGTTGTTACATTTAAATCATGTTCATTGTCCACCTGTGCTTCATCACCCATCATTACCGGAATCCTCTACTTTGGCCAGCGTCGGCTAGTTTGTCAGTGCATTACGCCGGACACCTGGCAAATACGTCTTTGCCGAGTACCTCCTCCAATCCCCTGGCGGTGGGCTGGGAGCGCGAGAAGAGGAGCCGCGTCGACGGTCCATGATGGAATGGATTTTTAGGTCAAGGGCGCTCCGATGAACTATTCGCGGGAGGAAGATGGTGTGGTTTGGATCTGGATTTTTGCCTCTTTTGTAGGCGAACGACTAGCACGACTAGGGGGTGAAACATAAAAAGACACCCTGGCTTTTCGCATTCGTGCGACACGTGGAAAAAGGCCATTATTGGGCGTAGAAGCCGAGAAACATAGTATTTATGATGAAGCCGGACACTGTTCGGCATGTATATGGAACTTGAAGGGAGAACCCGCCTTGCAACGCCGAAGACTATATACGCGCTGGACTTATCGTCATTGGAGCCTGGTTCGGGGGCTACTGAGGGAGTCTTGGACTAGGGGGTGTCCGGACAGCTGGACTATC
>NW_025281757.1:0-1195 GCF_018294505.1 Triticum aestivum
TAAACTGCTTTTTAGTACTACTTGTCACCCCCAAACTGATGGACAAACTGAAGTAGTCAATAGAACATTGTCTACTATGCTTAGGGTTGTTTTGAAGAATAATAAGAAAATGTGGGAAGAATGCTTGCCTCATATTGAGTTTGCTTATAATCGTTCATTGCATTCTACTACTAAGATGTGCCCTTTTGAAATTGTGTATGGTTTCCTACCTCGTGCACCTATTGATTTGTTGCCTCTTCCATCTTCGGAGAAGGTTAATTTTGATGCTAAACAACGTGCTGAATTGATCTTAAAAATGCATGAGTTAACTAAGGAAAACATTGAGCGTATGAATGCTAAATATAAACTTGCTGGAGATAAGGGTAGAAAACATGTTGTGTTTGCACCTGGAGATCTTGTTTGGTTACATTTGCGTAAGGATAGATTTCCTAATTTGCGCAAATCAAAGCTAATGCCACGTGCTGATGGTCCTTTTAAGGTGTTTGAGAAAATAAATGATAATGCATATAAACTTGAGCTGCCTGCAGATTTTGGGGTTAGTCCCACTTTTAACATTCCAGATTTGAAGCCTTATTTGGGTGAGGAAGATGAGCTTCCGTCGAGGACGACTTCATTTCAAGAAGGGGAGGATGATGAGGACATCAATACCATTGTTACACCCACAGGCCCTGCTGCTATACATACTGGACCAATTACTAGAGCTCGCGCACGCCAATTAAATTACCAGGTACTTTCGTTTCTTGGTAATGATTCTAATGTTCATGAGAATATGATGCTGCCTAAATTGGATACATTTGTTTTGCTTACAAATGAAGGGCCTAGCTTTGAGAAGGATGAACATTGGAGCAAGAACAAGCATGGAGATGATGGCATGCGCATGGGGAACAAGAACGGAGTTACCAGTGATGATTTCAGGACGTTGAAGCCACCATAATGCGTGCATGAAGCCTTGGACGAAATATACAAGATGCTACTTCATAACTTTCGTCCAGAGGCTATTCTAGGTGCTGCGTCACCTTATTATTGGGCCAGGCCCATGTAATTTCGAAATACATAAGTATAGGCTGTTTTTAGAGTCCGTATGTGTGGGGACACAAGAGATAGGGTTGGTTTCGGACCCCTTCCTCAAGGGCCACGAAATTCCCCCCTCTTCCTCCATATATACAGCCCTTAGGGCGTCGTTTAGACTTTGGGT
>NW_025281758.1:0-1195 GCF_018294505.1 Triticum aestivum
GATATGATTCAGGAAGCAGAAGAACAAGTTCGTATCGTTCGTGAAAAGTTGAAAACAGCCCAATCTCGTCAAAAGAGTCAATATGACCGAAAACATAAAGCTATGACTTTCGAGGTTGACGAGAAGGCTTATCTTCGGGTCACCCCTCTGAAGGGAACCCATCGTTTCGGTATCAAAGGCAAATTGGCTCCTCGTTACATTGGACCTTTTCGCATTCTCGCCAAACGAGGAGAAGTTGCCTACCAGTTGGAACTACCTCCGCACCTCTCCAGAGTTCACGATGTCTTCCACGTTTCTCAACTCAGGCGTTGCTTCTCGGATCCTATCCGTGGAGTGGACCACGAAACGCTTGATCTCCAAGATAATCTTACATATCGAGAGTACCCCATTCGTATCCTCGATCAGGCCGAACGTACCACCCGACGCCAGAATATCAAGTTTCTCAAAGTTCAATGGTCGCACCATTCTGAAGATGAAGCAACTTGGGAAAGGGAGGATCGTCTTCGACTCGAGTATCTCGCTTTCTTCCCGGAGGAACCCAAATCTCGGGACGAGATTCTTTTGAGTGGGGGTGAGTTGTCACACCCTAGCTAGTCATGCATTAGAGTGTTGCATCATGTTTACTCTTTCATCAGAAACTTGAAATGGGGATCTGTGAAACCCTCAGAACCATTTTGAAAATGACCCAAATAAAAATTTCTCCAAAAGGGTCCAAAAAATGCTCCTGTTGCTCTCTGAAAATATTGGACAGAGATAAAAATCAAACCAATATTTTTAGTGGCTCATGGACATTATTTTGGGCATTTGGAATTAATGCATAAATATTTGCATTGGAAATATATTAATTATATATATTAATATATGCCCAAATATTATGCCAATTATAAAAGAGCTCTGGAATAATATAAATAGCTCCTGCAAAAAATTGGCATAAGTCAAATAAATGATTTAATATATTATTTAAATCAAAACAAATGTCAGAAATTAGAAAACAGAAAAATATATAACAGGAGGAGCTTACCTGGGCTCCTCCACTGTGCGGCCCAGCCAGCTGGCTGGCCCAGCCAGCAGCCGGCCCAGCCCACCTCCCTCCTCTGTCGTCTTCGTCCCGACAGAGGGAGGGGAGTGTGGCCGGCGCGCGCGCGCGCCACCGCGCCACGCCACCTGCTCGCCTGCTTGCCTGCCCTCCCCTCCT
>NW_025281759.1:0-1195 GCF_018294505.1 Triticum aestivum
TGGTTCCGGCACATCACGTGGTGCCGGAGAAGAAGGCCAAGAACAAGGCCACGGGGACTCGAAAGAGATCTCGGCGCCTGGTGGTGTTGGATTCATCGCCCGACAACCTCGAAGCACCCTCCTCCTCTGAAGACGAGGAGGAGGAAGAAGAAGAAGCCTCTCCCCCTCCAACGGGGGAGGAAAGAAAAGAAAGGCTGCCCTAACTAGGGAGGCCGGAGGGTCCAAGAAGGGGAAGACCCTTCTGCCGGACTACGCCTCCGATGCCGAAGACGGCGGGGAGGAATGGCCATCCAGGGTCAAGCCCCTGGCAAAATCGTAAGTGTCCGGTTACCCGAATGACTTATGGCGCTCCTCTATTATTCGGTAACTTCTGATGCCGAATTTGATTATGCAGTCCGCCCCGAGCTCAGCTCGGTGATTCGTCGAGCGGCTCCCTGAATTCGTCGGATGTGAACAGCGCTTCACTTCCGTCGGCCTCCTCCCCTCTCCCTGCGGATGACGCCGAGGTGGAGTCCCAAAAGGGACTGAACCAGGAGGAGGTGGTCCTGGAGGCGCCTCAAGGTGACCTCCCGGACTCCAGGCCAAAAGGGGGTAAAGCCCCCGAGGGATCTAAGTCCGGCCCCGGGCCGGACACTACTCCGAAACCATCAATGGTTCCAGAGTCCGACAGGCGGCGCCTTCATAAGAAGGGCAAGCCTACGACGTCGGCGACCTCCGTCCATCCGGAGGCGCCGGACAATTTGCTGGAGGTGCTTAACGGTGCCTCCATCGATGAGGAACACCGCACTGTTATGAGTGCGGTGATTCAGAAGGTTCAGTCCGCCAAGAGCGGGCTGACCAAAGCATGTACAAGTTTTTTAATAGGCTTTGAGGTATGTGTTCAAAAACATATAAAAATGTTACCGCATAGACAGTAGCCCCTGATGCTCAGTTCGGCGTTCAGAAAGAAAAGCCGAGCTGAGGATCTAAAAAGATATACGCAGGAGTCTAACAAAAATATGTCAATATGGGAATGCAGGCTGCGCTGCTGACCTCTGCCACACTGACTGCGGAGGTCAATGCATTGAAGGAGAGCCTCGAGCGGTCCGAGAGCGAGCTCGGCCGTGCCAAAAAGCAGCTCGAGGACAAGGAGGGTATGTAGTACCGCATGTAAATGTATATAGAAATACTTGGTTGCAAATAATGACAGGACCAA
>NW_025281760.1:0-1195 GCF_018294505.1 Triticum aestivum
TCATCAACACTCGCAGTTTTGGCCGATTCTGGCCCGTTTCGTGGAGTATTACGCACTGTTTTGGGGTATCGAAGTGATTTCAACGATTAACGAACCGCGGGGTGCGTTTACGTTTCGGTCATCAACACTTACACTTTTGTCCGATTCTTGCCTTTTTTGTATACTATTACTCACTGTTTTGGGGCCCCGGAGTGATTTCCACGATTAACGAACCACGGGGTGCATTTACGTGTCGGTCATCCACACTCACAGTTTTGGCCGATTCTGGCCCGTTTCTTGGACTATTACTCTGTTTTTGGGTCTCGGCGTGATTTCCATGATTGACGAACACCGGGGTGCATTTATGTGTCACTCATCAAACACTCGCAGTTTTGGCCGATTCTGGCCCATTTCGTGGAGTATTACGCACTGTTTTGTGGTATCGAAGTGATTTCAACAATTAACTAACCGCGGGGTGCGTTTACGTTTCGGTCATCAACACTTACATTTTTGTCCAATTCTTGCCTTTTTTGTATACTATTACTCACTGTTTTGGGGTCCCGGAGTGATTTCCACGATTAACGAATCCCGGCGTGCGTTTACGCATCGGTCATCAACACTCACAGTTTTGGCCGATTCTGTCCCGTTTCGTGGACTATTGCTCACTTTTTTGGGGCCCCGGAGTGATTTCCACGATTAAGGAACCCTTGGGTGCGCTTACGGGTTGGTTATCAACACTCGCGGTTTTTGTCGATTCTGACCCGTTTCGTGGACTGTTACTCATCGTTTTGGGGCCCCAAAGCGATTTCCATGGTTGTTGAACCCCAAGGTGCGCTTAAGTGTAAGTCATCAACAATCGCAGTTTGGGCCGATTCTGGCCCGTTTCTTGGACTATTACTTAGTTATGGGGTCCCGAAATGACCCCGGGTTGTGTTTACGTGTCGGTCAGCAACACTCACAATTTTGGCCAATTCTAACGTGTTTTTTGGACTATTACTCACTGTTTTTAGGTCTCGAAGTGATTTCCGTAGTTGTTGAACCCCAAGGCGCGCTTACCTGTCGGTCATCAATACTCATAGTTTTGGCAGAGTCTGGCCCGTATCATGGACTATTACTCACTTTTTGGGCCCCCGGAGTGATTTCCACGATTAACAAACCACGGGGTGCATTTACGTGTCGGTCATCAACACTCACAGTTTTGGCCAATTCTGACCCG
>NW_025281761.1:0-1195 GCF_018294505.1 Triticum aestivum
AGATTCAATTCCTTCTGTGTGAAGATGTACTTCAGACTCTTGTGATCCGTATATACTTCACAATGATTTCCAATGAGAAAATGTCTCCACGTCTTCAGGGCATGCACAACGGCTGCTAACTCCAAATCATGAGTGGCATAGTTCAACTCATGGGGCTTAAGTTGTCGTGAAGCATACGAAACAACTCTTCCTTCCTGCATAAGCACTGCTCCAAGTCCTCGACGTGAAGCGTCGCAATACACCTCATAATCCTTAGTCTGATCTGGCAATATCAAAACTGGTGAGGTAACCAATCTTTTCTTCAACTCCTGAAAACTTGCCTCACAGTCCTCGGTCCATATGAATTTGTTATCCTTCTTCAACAATTCAGTCATAGGCTTAGCAATCCTTGAGAAATTCTCAATGAATCTTCGGTAGTATCCTGCGAGTCCAAGAAAACTCCGAATCTCTCCAACTGTCGTTGGTGCTTCCCAATTAGTTACGGTCTCAACCTTTTTGGGGTCAACTGCTATTCCTTCTCCGGATATAACATGTCCGAGAAATCCAACTTCCTTTAGCCAAAACTCACATTTGCTGAACTTGGCGTATAACTAATGTTCTCTTAGCTTCTCCAAAACCAATCGCAATTGTTCCTTGTGTTCCTCTTCATTCTTCGAGAAAATCAAAATGTCATCTATGAACACCACGACGAACTTATCCAAAAACTCCATAAACACTTTGTTCATCAGGTTCATGAAATAAGCTGGTGCGTTAGTCAATCCAAATGACATAACGGTATACTCGTACAGTCCATATCTCGTGCTAAATGCAGTCTTGGGTATGTCTTGCTCCCGAATCTTCAACTGATGGTACCCTGATCGCAAGTCGATCTTGGAAAACACTTTGGCTCCTTGCAAACGATCAAACAGATCATTTATCATTGGTAGTGGGTACTTGTTCTTGATTGTTACCGCATTCAATTCACGATAATCAACAACCATTCTCAAAGATCCATCCTTCTTCTCCACTAACAAAACGGGTGATCCCCAAGGTGAAGAGCTTGGGCGTATATAACCTTTATCTAATAGCTCCTTAATCTGCTTCTTGATTTCTGTCAAATCTTGTGCTGGCATCCTGTATGGTCGTTTCGATATCGGGCCTGTTCCTGGCAATAGTTCAATCAAAAACTCAATGTCTCTATCCGGTGGCATGCCTG
>NW_025281762.1:0-1195 GCF_018294505.1 Triticum aestivum
CCCCCCCTTGATCACCAGATATCGCCTATTCTTCTCTATACTGCTTGCATTAGAGTAGTGTAGCATGTTACTGCTTTCTGTTGTACCTATTCTGATGCATAGCCTGACATTGATGCTACACCTGTTGATACCTTACCTGCAATCCTAAGTGCTTAGTATAGGATGCTAGTTTATCATCATCGGCCCTACATTCTTGTCAGTCTGCCTTGCTATACTATCGGGCCGTGATCACCTGGGAGGTGATCACGGGTATATACTATACATACATACATACTATACAGATGGTGACTAAAGTCGGGTCAGCTCGAAGAGTACCCGCGAGTGATTCACGGATTGGGGGCTGAAAGGACCTTTGTCCCGACGGCCCTCTGTGTGGATCTTTGTGGCGGAGCGACAGGGCAGGTTGAGACCGCCTAGGAGAGAGGTGGGCCTGGCCCTGTTCGACGTTCGCGGACACTTAACACGCTTAACGAGATCTTGGTATTTGATCTGAGTCTGGCTACGAGCCTATACGCACTAACCATCTACGTGGGAGTAGTTATGGGTATCCCGACGTCGTGGTATCAGCCGAAGCACTTCAGACGTCAGCGACGGAGCGGCGCACGCCGAATTGGACTGGAACGCCACTAGGCTAGGTCTACTTTCGGCCGCCCTCGCAACGTGCAGGTGTGCTATGGGCGATGGGCCCAGACCCCTGTGCGCTTAGGTTTAGACCGGCGTGCTGGCCTCTCTGTTGTGCCTAGGTGGGGCTGCGACGTGTTGATCTTCCGAGGCCGAGCATGACCCAGGAAAGTGTGTCCGGCCAAATGGGATCGAGCGTGTTGGGCTATGTGGTGCACCCCTGCAGGGAAGTTTAATCTATTCGAATAGCCGTGATCTTCGGTAACAGGACGACTTGGAGTTGTACCTTGACCTTATGACAACTAGAACCGGATACTTAATAAAACACACCCTTCCAAGTGCCAGATACAACCGGTGGTCGCTCTACCTCAGGGAAATGAGGAGGGGATCGCCGGGTAGGATTATGCTATGCGATGCTACTTGAAGATGTTACTTGGAGATGCTACTTGGAGGACTTCAATCTACTCTCTTATACATGATGCAAGACGAAGGTGACCAGAAGCGTAGTCTTCGATAAGACTAGCTATCCCCCTCTTATTCTGGCATTCTGCAGTTCAGTCCACTGATATGGCCT
>NW_025281763.1:0-1195 GCF_018294505.1 Triticum aestivum
AGGCTCAATGTATATATATACCTCGGCGCCGGAGGTGGTTGCTACTTCCATTTGAAGATCGTCGTTTATCGACGTTTGTTCGGCATCATCTTGCTGACGGCGCCCTTCATCTTCACCGTCAAGGTTCAGATAAGAAGAGATATCATCTTCTTCTTCTCCGGTCGGCACATATAGAATATCGCCGTTTATGATGCCGAACATATGTGCTTCACCGTCCGGATCATAGTTGTCCATAATCGGGTCAGCTCTATCGTCCGCCATTATGTCAGTCCTGAAAACATGTAGTAAAAACAAATTAATTAAGTGAAGAAGGGGGGCGGTGGCGGTGGCGGTGGCGAAAGGGCGGTGGCAAAAGGAGGGGGCGAGGAAGGGGTGGGAGAGGGTGTCGCGGTAGAGCGCGAGACGGGGCGGCAGACGACGGCGTCACGGAGAGGGAGGCGAGGACAACACACATGTATAACCCTCGCCGCCCCCTCTCGATCCCAAAAAAACACCGCGTGCATCGCCGCCCCCCTCGCCGCCCCCTCGCCGCCACCTCCATTTTATTTTTTTGTTTTTCTTTGGCCGGTTTTCTGTTGTTTTTTGTTTTTTCACTTTATATGTATTTTTTGATTTTATTTCTCTTTCAAATTTCGTCAAATTTTCTTATAAAATTCTAAATTTTTTGAACTTCCCTTAAATTGACAAACTATTTCAAGCTGTGAACTTTTTCCGATTCCAGACACTTCTTTTTCCAAAACACGTGAACTTTTTTTCAAAATCCTGAACTTTTTTTAAAAAATCAATGTACATTTCGAAAGAAAATCAAATTTATGTCAAACTTGATGAACTTTTATTTCCAAAATTTATGATCTTTTTTCATGGCTGATCAACTTTTCAAATTTGTGAACATTTTTAAAATTGAAGAACTTTTTTTGTAATTCCTGAACCATTTTTAAAAATTGAAGAATTGTTTTTCATTGTGTGAACTTTTTAAAAAATTGATGAACTTTTTATAATTTGGTAACTTTTCTTCAAAATTGATGAACCTTTTTCCAAAATCGTTATATTTCTTCAAATTTGTGAACCTTTTCATTCTGTGAACTTTTCCAAAATTTGTGAACTTTTTCCAAAAATTGATGAACATGCTGGGGGCGGCGAGGGAGGCCGGTCGGCGGCGTTGAGGGCGGGCGAGCGAGGCGGCAGTACCGAGGCC
>NW_025281764.1:0-1195 GCF_018294505.1 Triticum aestivum
ATATATTAATATAAATATATAAATAAACAATTAAGTGATAAATATAATTAATTAATTAATTAACTAATTAATTAACTTAATTAATTCTGATTAAAATTAACCAAATAAGATTAATTAACCTACTGATTAGTTAACCTAATTAACTACTGTTAATTAGCTAAATTATTTAGTATGACAGTGGGGCCCACCCACTAATTAATTTTGATAGACTAATTAATCTGTTAATTAAAATGTGTCACTGACCAGTGGGACCCACTGGTCAGGTTGACCAGTCAACTCTGTTGACTGCTGACGTCAGCATGACGTCATGCT
Source organism: Triticum aestivum (assembly GCF_018294505.1). NCBI lineage: Eukaryota > Viridiplantae > Streptophyta > Magnoliopsida > Poales > Poaceae > Triticum > Triticum aestivum. Next base: position 313 of record NW_025281764.1, read on the forward strand.
GATGTCATTAATCTATTTTTCGAATTAATTTAAGTAATCAATTAAATTCCAGAAATTAACAACATCTTTAGAAAATCATATCTTTTAATCCGTAACTCGGATTAAAATATTTTCAACATGAAAGTTGCTTAGAACGACGAGACGAATTCGGATACACAGTCCGTTCGTCCGCCACACACCCCTAACCTATCGAACTCGCAACTTTCCCCCTCCGGCTCCTCTGCCCGAAAACACGAAACACCGGGAATACTTTCCCGGATGTTTTTCCCCCTTCACCGGTATCACCTACTACCGCGTTAGGGCACACCGAACACCGCGTATTGCCTTGTTATATTTTGTGATGCTTTCTTTGCTTTGTATTCATTATTTCTTCCCCCTCTTCTCTCCGGTAGACTACGAGACCGACGCTGCTGCTGACCAGTTCGACTACGGAGTTGACGACCCCTCTCTCTTGCCAGAGCAACCAGTCAAGCCCCCCCCCCCTTGATCACCAGATATCGCCTATTCTCCTCTATACTGCTTGCATTAGAGTAGTGTAGCATGTTACTGCTTTCGTTAATCCTATTCTGATGCATAGCCTGACATTGTCGCTACATCTGTTGATACCTTACCTGCAATCCTAAATGCTTAGTATAGGATGCTAGTTTATCATCATTGGCCCTACATTCTTGTCAGTCTGCCTTGCTATACTATCGGGCCGTGATCACTTGGGAGGTGATCACGGGTATATACTATACATACATACATACTATACAAATGGTGACTAAAGTCGGGTCAGCTCATTGAGTACCCGCAAGTGATTCTGACGAGGGGGCTGAAAGGACAGGTGGCTCCATCCCGGTAGAGGTGGGCCTGGGTTCCCGACGGCCCTCGACTGTTACTT
>NW_025281765.1:0-1195 GCF_018294505.1 Triticum aestivum
GCACCCTGGGGTTCGTCAATCATGGAAATGACTCTGAGACCCCAAAATAGAGTAGTAGTCCAAGAAACGGGCCAGAATCGGCCCAAACTGTGATTGTTGATGACCGACACGTAAGCGCACCTTGGAGTTCGACAACCATGGAAATCGCTTTGGGACCCCAAAACGGTGAGTAATAGTCCATGAAACGGGCCAAAATCGGCCAAAACTGCGAGTGTTGATGACCAACACGTAAGCACACCTTGGAGTTCGACAACTATGGAAATCGCTTCGGGACCCCAAAACGGTGAGTAATAGTCCACGAAACCCGTCAGAATTGGCCAAAACTATGAGTGTTGATGACAGACACATAAACGAACCCCGGGGTTCATCGATCGTGGAAATTGCTCTAGGTCCCCAAAACATTGAGTAATAGTGCACGAAACGGACACGATTCGGCCAAATATGTGAGTGTTGATGACCGACACGTAAACGCACCCTGGGGTTCGTCAGTCATGGAAATGCCTCTGAGACCCCAAAATAGAGTAGTAGTCCAAGAAACGGGCCAGAATCGGCCCAAACTGTGATTGTTGATGACCGACACGTAAGCGCACCTTGGAGTTCGACAACCATGGAAATCGCTTTGGGACCCCAAAACGGTGAGTAATAGTCCATGAAACGGGCCAAAATCGGCCCAAACTGTGAGTGTTGATGACCAACACGTAAGGACACCTTGGGGTTTGACAACTATGGAAATCGCTTCGGGACCCCAAAACCGTGAGTAATAGTCCACGAAACCCGTCAGAATTGGCCAAAACTCTCAGTGTTGACGACGGACACATAAACGAACCCCGGGGTTCATCGATCGTGGAAATTGCTCTAGGTCCCCAAAAGGATGAGTGATAGTGCACAAAACGGACTAGAATCGGCCGAATATGTGAGTGTTGATCACCGACACGTAAACGCGCCCTGGGGTTCGTCAATCATGGAAATGACTCCGAGACCCCAAAATAGAGTAGTAGTCCAAGAAACGGGCCAGAATCGGCCCAAACTGTGATTGTTGATGACCGACACGTAAGCGCACCTTGGAGTTCGACAACCATGGAAATCGCTTCGGGACCCCAAAACGGTGAGTAATAGTCCATGAAACGGGCCAGAATCAACCAAAACTGTGAGTGTTGATGACCAACACGTAAGCACACCTTGGAGTTCAACAACT
>NW_025281766.1:0-1195 GCF_018294505.1 Triticum aestivum
TTTCGAAGGACTCGTTATTTCATGTGGTATGATCATATGCATGAGTGCATATTAGTGATTTCCAGGCTGTTGGAAATGAACACACTTGTGATAATATTCACCCTCATGTGCCTTGCATGCATACCGGCAGGAACCCGGGAAAACCTCAGCCTTGGGTAGGCATGAGTTTGTCGCCGGTCTCCGTCGGGACGGTTATGTCTGGTATGGCATGGTAAGGTGATATGAGCGGTGACTCTGTTGGTTGAAATATATTCGTTATACTAACCATGAAGGGAATACTTAAACCTCCTGAGTCGATCGTAGATCGAGTCTTGTTCCAGTAACCCCCATACTTGTTTCGTACTACCACTCGTCTCTACAACAAGTAGAGTACGGTTCAGTAAGTTGTCAACCTCTTTCTAGCACACACCGTACAGAGAGGCCATGGTGGAAGATACCGGTTGTAGCTGGTAGGCAGGCCACCTGGTCCGGGGGCATGGGTGTTTCCGGTTGGGACCGAGAGGGGAGGCCACCCCTTAGAGTGCGCGATATAAATTTGATCCCATGCTACGCGAGGTTGTAGCCTCCCCACTTAGAGTTTGCTTAACAGGTGTCGTGGGTGATTCCAGACACGTGTGAGATAAGCTGGTGTGTGCAAGTTAGGTGTGTTTTCAACAAAAAGACCGTAGACGGAATTAGTCCCGATGGACTAAAGAAATCCGTTACTCGTGGGTAAAGAGTACACCCTCTGCAGAGATTAAATCTATTCGAATAGCCGTGTCCATGGTTAAGGATTACAGTCTGGGATGGGTCAGGTGTCGGTCTTAGTGTCGGTCTTCGGAGGTGAAACGGTTAACCAGAAATGGAATTACTACTCGTGACTTGTGATAACTATGATTATTATTATTGTTGACTAACCCATGATATTATTGTTATTATCGAGTATCTCAGGGATGGTTCTACCTCCGGGATATTCACTATGATTGTTTATTTTAAAGCCCTTTATGTGGTGTCGCCCAGACGCCCGACTGTGGCATTTCTTTTAAAGCCCTTTATGTGGTGTCGCCCAGACGCCCGACTGTGGCATTTCTTTTAAAGCCCTTTATGTGGTGTCGCCCAGACGCCCGACTGTGGCATTTCTTTTAAAGCCCTTTATGTGGTGTCGCCCAGACGCCCGACTGTGGCATTTCTTTTAAAGCCCTTTATGTGGTGTCGC
>NW_025281767.1:0-1195 GCF_018294505.1 Triticum aestivum
AAGTAGGTAGAGTGAATCTCGGGTTCAAGAACCCAGGAACAGAATACCTATTACTAAGTAGCATCACGGGATGCTTTCGAGAATGATGGCCAGAATCATCACACTGGGAACACAAATCATGGCTAAATTACTAGGTGATCCCCTAAGACACCTAGGGTCATAATACCAGCTCCAACATATATGTCAAGGCAATAAAGTACCTCAACTCACCGATTAGCGTGGTTAATCTGGCCCAAAGGAACATCGGAACGGGAGGAAGGGATTTTGCAAATGCTTCAGACTATTTAGAAACCTGGGATGACTCGGACAGCATAACGGCTGTAAATGCTCAGAAAAAATTTGAGACATTCACAAAAATGGTGGCATAACCACTCAGAAGCACAATATCACGGTTTCGAGATCAACAATTAACATACGGAAGCAGTAAAAACTGAACAGAGGCTTAAGTCCAAAAATCTTATAAGTCTACGGATTAGTAACACGTGATCCTGATAGAAAGAAGAGATAGCCTAGTTCTTAATCCCCGCAGGAAGGATAAGATGACTCAGATCAGAAGGGCATGAGGTATAAGGAGTAAAAAGAGCCTTACGTTCCATCCCACAATCAATTCCCTTATATAACTAAAGAATTTCTAGACTCAACTTCGACCAGTTTGGCTTGGTAACCTACAGGCAGTCAAGCTCTGATGCCAACACTGTCAGGTCCCCGACTCGATGTCACATCGATCTAGCCGGTAACACCTCATATCACTTTGCGGCCTCACGCACGGTATCCCCACGGGTGTCGCCTTACCTTTGCCCGGGACCGTTTGCGCCTTTTGGCTCACGTATATGATAGTGTCGCTAGCATCCATATGATAAGGAGCCCGGGCTGACATGACTAGTCGTAAACCCAAAGTGGCACAGACTTACAGGGACAGGCATCCATGACCCAGCTTCGAACGTGTCGGTCATCAGCAAGTGGGTCCGGGCTGTAGCACTGGGCTAGCAGGACTCCGGTAAACCGGGCTGTAGCGGGCTAACAGGACTCCGGTACTCAATGCGTGACATTTCCCCGAAGGGACAGACACAGGAACGAAGAAGGACACATGCCGGCCAGCCTAAGTGTTCCAGAGCAGTAGCAAGCTACCATGGCTCGGTGGAAACACTAGGAGACATTTCCCCGTAAGAGAGGCTACTAAAGATAAACAACTAGA
>NW_025281768.1:0-1195 GCF_018294505.1 Triticum aestivum
GCGCGCGCGCCGGCCACACTCCCCTCCCTCTGTCGGGACGAAGACGACAGAGGAGGGAGGTGGGCTGGGCCGGCTGCTGGCTGGGCCAGCCAGCTGGCTGGGCCGCACAGTGGAGGAGCCCAGGTAAGCTCCTCCTGTTATATATTTTTCTGTTTTTTAATTTCTGACATTTGTTTTGATTTAAATAATATATTAAATCATTTATTTAACTTATGCCAATTTTTGCAGGAGCTATTTATATTATTCCAGAGCTCTTTTATAATTGGCATAATATTTGGGCATATATTAATATATATAATTAATATATTTCCAATGCAAATATTTATGCATTAATTCCAAATGCCCAAAATAAATGTCCATGAGCCACTAAAAATATTGGTTTGATTTTTATCTCTGTCCAATATTTTCAGAGAGCAACATGAGCATTTTCTTGGACCCTTTTTGGAGAAATTTTTATTTGGGTCATTTTCAAAATGGTTCTGAGGGTTTCACAGATCCCCATTTCAAGTTTCTGATGAAAGAGTAAACATGATGCAACACTCTAATGCATGACTAGCTAGGGTGTGACAACTCACCCCCACTCAAAAGAATCTCGTCCCGAGATTTGGGTTCCTCCGGGAAGAAGGCGGGATACTCGAGTCGAAGACGATCCTCCCTTTCCCAGGTTGCTTCATCCTCAGAATGGTGCGACCATTGAACTTTGAGAAATTTGATATTATGACGCCGGGTGGTACGTTCGGCTTGATCAAGGATACGAATGGGGTACTCTCGATATGTAAGATCATCTTGAAGATCAAGCGTTTCGTGGTCCACTTCACGGATAGGATCCGAGAAGCAACGCCTGAGTTGAGAAACGTGGAAGACATCGTGAACTCTGGAGAGGTGCGGAGGTAGTTCCAACTGGTAGGCAACTTCTCCTCGTTTGGCAAGGATGCGAAAAGGTCCAATGTAACGAGGAGCCAATTTGCCTTTGATACCGAAACGATGGGTTCCCTTCAGAGGGGTGACCCGAAGATAAGCCTTCTCGTCAACCTCGAAAGTCATAGCCTTATGTTTTCGGTCATATTGACTCTTTTGACGAGATTGGGCTGTTTTCAACTTTTCACGAACGATACGAACTTGCTCTTCTGCTTCCTGAATCATATCCGGGCCAAAGAATTGTCTTTCCCCGGTCTCTGACCAGTTAAGGGGTGTT
>NW_025281769.1:0-1195 GCF_018294505.1 Triticum aestivum
CCGACGAGCACCACCGTAGCCACAGCCACCCCCTCGCCCCTCCGACGTGCCCATGAGCTCCGTGACGTCGTCCTCGTCACCTCTACCGAGCCAAGCAAGCCGGGAAGCACTGCAGTGACGCCATCATCATCATCTACACCGACGGGCGCCCGAGATCGCCGTCGTCAATCCGTCGCCTCCGACGCTTCCCCGAGCACGTTGACCTTCTCTACCGCATCTTTGTGAGCTCCTACACCTTCCCCCGTGCTCACCCCCTCTGTTCCCGCTCTCTAACCGCATCCCCGCCATGGCCGAGCACTCGCTGCCGCCGCCGCGAAGCTCGCCGCTGCTAGCTGCCCCGCCCGACCAACCCAAGCATGGAGTCGTGCTCCGGGTTTCTCCAGGAACCCGTAGCGCGCCTTAGGTCGCCCGCTCGTGCACCGTGGCCCTCGCACCCGTGCAAGCCGCAGCTGCACCGCCACGGAACTCGACGCCGCCGACATTCCCGGCCACCCTAGCATCGCCTGAGGTCACCAACCTATGCACCTCCTTGCTCCGGTTCCAACGCGCCCAGCCACGCGAGCTCTCATCGCCGGAGATGGCCAGACGAGGAGCGCCGCCGCGTCCTGATTAGCACCGGCGGCTAAACGCCGGCTAGGTGACGTGGCAGATTAGGTTAGCCACTAACCCCGTGGTTAGTTTAACCCAGTGACACTGACACCGGGCCCCACGACGGGTCAAAGCTGAGTCAACGCGGGGTTAACCGGAGTTCAACACTGTCTCAATGACATGCGGGTCCCACCGTCAGGTTTGACCGTGGTTGACTGCTGACGTCGCTATGACACACTGCTGAGGTCATAAATACATTTGCTGGGATTTTCTTATTTAGTAATAAATCTGAAAATTCCAGAAAATGTTTAAAACTTCAAAAACCCATAGAAATTAATCTATAACTCCAAATGAAATGATTCATATATGAAAAATTATCAGAAAAATCCAAAGAATCTGTTTATGGCATCCTCATGCATGTTTGAACAACTTACAGCCACTGTATATGACAATTTGAATAAATGGCATTTGAAATGTCTTATATGGAGTTTGAATTTGAACCTAAGGTTCAAACCAACTCCATTTAATATGTTGCTAGTTGCATTAGCTCAAAACACATTCATATTGCCATGTCATAGCATGCATCATATTGTGCATTGCATTGATC
>NW_025281770.1:0-1195 GCF_018294505.1 Triticum aestivum
TTTTGAAAGGGGGTGGGTTTAGGGGGGTTAATTTAGGGTGTTAGCTGACTAATAGAGAGAAGTGTCCTCTCTTATCTCCGTGCTTGGTTTACCAACGCTACTGCTATGCCTAAACATGGCTTAGATTGAAGTGAAGGCAACATGTGGTGCATGTCGAAAGTAATACTAATCCTAACTTGATCAAATTTGGATTAGTACTACTTTCGACATGCACCACATGTCGCCTTCACTTCAATCCAATCCATGTTCATTTCACCTACTGATATATAATAACTCTTCATGCTCGCATCATGCATCATCATAATAACAAGTCCTACTAATCATCATCATACAACTTCTACTCGTTATTAATAACAAGTCATACGATCATCATCTTCATAGTCATCGAACCAACCCTACTTAATTGTTCTTAGCACATGATCATCAGTATTAGGTAGGACCTAAATCCCTCTTTAAGGTAAAATAGCATAAAACAATATAGGCCCCGACTCTCCATTATGGAGAATGGAGATCATCATGTCTCCAATTCTTGCGCTTCGCTTCCTTTTGCTTCCAACAACCTCCTTACGACTGTCCATACATTTTTTCCATTATTTGATTACCATGTGTTCACCGGTTTTAGAAATCCGGTATGGACAGGTGAGATTCGTAGGATGACCTGGCTGTATGTTCAAAACATCAAGGCGACCATTCTGATACATCAAATGAGGCACCCAATCCATCGGGATTTTCTGTTGAAAAACATAGTAATAACTTCGTAGTTAGCAATGATGTACTAGTTTTAGAAGTATGCAAAAGATGCACGGATGTCGTAATAGTAAAAAATCTTACCAGGATATCTCCATGGAAGTTACCGTGGTTCAACACATGCACTAGTGGCACGTATTGATCATAATTTGGAGGAGTATGATAATAAGTATTGTAATTCTCAAGGTCAGTACAAAATGCGATCAGACGATTTTTCTCCTGATAAGTTAATTCGGAGCCATCGGTGTAGTGGGTTTTGTCTACCATCTTCCGCACATTGTTTGAAGAATGAAAATAAGCTGTCAATGAAAATAAGTTGTCAACTATTTTGAAATAAACAATATAAATTCGTTAATAACTATGTTTGAGAAACTCACACAGCGGTAGAATTGGAAGCGTATCAACAAGGACCCAAATGTCCATATTGTCTTGCTCCATGTCAGGATCA
>NW_025281771.1:0-1195 GCF_018294505.1 Triticum aestivum
CATTTCACTCTAGCCCATCACCCAGATGAACCAGACCTGACACGACTCTAAGCATAGCAGGCATAGCAAGGTAGGAACAACACATACATATGGCTCAATCAACTCCTACACATGCTAGTGGGTTTCATCTAGTTACTGTGGCAATGACAGGTCATGCAGAGGAAATGGGTTCAACTACCGTAGCACACAGCAGTTTGAATCGCGTTGTCTTAATGCAGTAAAAGAGAGCAGGAGCGGGAACATGGGATTGTATCGATATGATCAAATGGTTGGTTGCTTGCCTGATGGTTCGATGCACGGATATGATTCTTCGTTAGGGTAATCACGGTACTCCTCGGGGACAGATCCTGTCGCAAAGGACATCGATACACAAGCATCACCAAACAATGTGCAACAATATGATGCATGCATGAAACATGGCAATATGAGTGTGTTGGGCTAATGCAACTAAAACCAGAAGGGTTTGAACAAATTTGAATCAAAGATTCAAATTCCAAATTCAAATATGGCCTTTTAAAGTGCCTTTTCTTGTTCTGCTTAAAACATCAATTTAACTTGTTTGATCATGCATGAAAATAGTACAGATGGATAGATTGGATTTTTCTGATCATTTTTCATATATAATTTGTCCAAATTGGAGTTACAGAATAAAATTTATGATTTTTTGAAGTTTAAATAATATTCTGGAATTTCCTGATTAAAATTAAATCCAGAAAATCAATTACCGCGTCAGCCTGACGTCAGTGTGACGTCAGTGGTCAACTGCGGCTGGCTGAGGTCAAACCTGACGTGTGGGGCCCACATGTCAGTGACAGGGGGGGTTAAACAGGATTAAATTAATCCTAATTAGGGATTAGTGGCGCTGGGGCCCACTGTCAGTGTCAGGGGGGGTTGACTAACAGTAGTTAGCGCTAATCTAACCACCTGGCCGACAGGGCCCACGCGTCAGTGACCCTGGGGGGTCAAACCCCAGGTCGGACAAGTCAAACCCCACCGGCGACATGACGCCGGCGAGGTCCGAGACGGCGGCGAAAGTGCTTTTTGCCATTCCGGCAACCAAATGGACGGCGGAAGGCATCTACGTGTTGCTGAGGTTGAGCCGCGACTATTGGTGGTGGTGGTTGGGCTCGGGGTGGCCGGAGTTGACGGCGGCGAGCTCGGCTGCGGCGGCCGGAGTTCGGGTGCGGTCGGAATC
>NW_025281772.1:0-1195 GCF_018294505.1 Triticum aestivum
TGAAAGCTTCATGGAATATATATCATAATTCTTAATCCAATTTTCTCATACAATATATCATACATAGTATTACTTTACAAAGTATAGCAATGTATGTACATAAGATACATCTTCATACACAATTTAAGGGCACATATGAACTATACATAGGATATGGGGACCTTAGTTGTTTGAGAACTGTGCATATGCATGATTAGGTCGCATTTGGCTATCTTCCTATTTTGTTGGGTAAGAAGGCTCCATGGCAAGACCACACATGCCCTTCTTGTCTGCAATGTCTTTCTCCATTCTCAAGTACCCATCTTCGCCCCAAGTTGTGCCCCATGAATTCTTCATCAACCAATAGCTCGTGCCATCACTAGTCTTTCCATATCCAATGGCTGCAATTCCATGGTCCAAGTCAGTGCCGCAGGACCCAGTCATCACCCCACCAGAGTAGAATTGGAACGTCATGTCTCCTCCGTCCACAGCTACAGACACTGGTTGGTTTGCCACCGCCTTCATAAGGGCACCCTCATTATTGGCAGGCACATCCTCAAAGCCGGTGATGGTTGCGGCACTGTTGGATCCAGCCTTGCACTTGCCGTCAGCTGCAGTATATGGGTAGCTTGACTCCATAGTAAGGCCTCCATTCTTGATAATGAATTTGAAGGCATCATCCATGAGTCCTCCCTTGCAGCCTTGATCTTGACCATGAACATCACAGTCAACCAACTCCTGCTCCGACAGTGAGATCAACTTCCCGGTTTTCAGTTTTACAATGCCCTCTGTCGCGGCAACAGCAGAAAATGCCCAACAGCAGCCTAGAAATAATTTTGTTGTTATAGTGTTATCCAACAAAATATTAACACATATATGCCGTGCATCACAATGTTTTTTTACTTACCACACTGGCCTTGATCCTTGACAGGAGTGACGGCTCCCTTGGCCCTCCAGTCCATCGTTGCTGGAAGGGCATCCAAACTCAAATTCTCATACCTGAATCCAGAAGAAAGAACTCTCATGGAGTTTGCTTTGAATCCCTTGTTTGTGTTGGTTGTCTTGAACTCATCATTTGTGACATCAGCAAATTGGTTGACGCCAAGCCAGAACTTGTGATTTTGGGCATTGAATGTTTCAATGAACTCGACGTTGCCTTTGAAAACCTCGAACCGACGTGCCTTCTCAGTGGTGTCCTTGTACACACGGCCATACT
>NW_025281773.1:0-1195 GCF_018294505.1 Triticum aestivum
TGCCACTTTGGGTTTACGACTAGTCATGTCAGCCCGGGCTCCTTATCATATGGATGCTAGCGACACTATCATATACGTGAGCCAAAAGGCGCAAACGGTCCCGGGCAAAGGTAAGGCGACACCCGTGGGGATACCGTGCGTGAGGCCGCAAAGTGATATGAGGTGTTACCGGCTAGATCGATGTGACATCGAGTCGGGGTCCTGACAGCGTTGGTATCAGAGCTTGACTGCCTGTAGGATTACCAAGCCAAACTGGTCGAAGTTGAGTTTAGAAATTCTTTAGTTATATAAGGGAATTGATTGTGGGATGGAACGTAAGGCTCTTTTTACTCCTTATACCTTATGCCCTTCTGATCTGAGTCATCATCTTATCTTCTACGGGGATTAAGAACTAGGATATCTCTTCTTTCTATCAGGATCACGTGTTACTAATCCGTAGACTTATAAGATTGTGGATTCAAGCCTCAGTTCAGCTCCTACTACTTCCGTATGTTAACTGTTGATCTCGAAACCTTGATATTGTGCTTCTGAGTGGTTATGCCACCATTTTTGTGAATGTCTCAAATCTTTTCTGAGCATTTACAGCCGTTATGCTGTCCGAGTCATCCCAAGTTTCCAAACAGTCTGATGCATTTGCAAATCCCTTCCTCCTGTTTCCGATGTGCCTTTGGTCAGATTAATCACACAAATTGTTGAGCTGAGGTACTCTACCGCCTCAACCTTTATGTTAGAGTTATTACTATGACCCTAGGTGTCTCAGGGGATCATCTAGTAGTCTAGCCATGTTTTGTGTCCCAGTGTGATGATTCTGGCTTTTATTCTCGAAAGCATCCCGTGATGCCACTTAGTAGTAGGTATTCTACTCCTTGGGCTTTGAACCCGAGGTTCACTCCACTTACTTCATGTTGATAGTGTTTGCTAGTTCCTTAGGCTATTAATAACCTTTACGATAGTCCTCGAGATCCGTGGTATTTCCTTCTTCCAAATACTATGAACCGCTTATGGCAGATGTTTATTGGATCAAAAAAATCACAATTAGAGTACTCTTGAGGAGTTCTCCATTCATAAATCGTGACTCTGCCAGTTCTACCTTTCTGCATGGGTTATCCGGAAGAAATATGTTGAACTTGGTTCGACATACTAATCTATGCATCCACAACTCAGAAAGTTATATGTTCCTTTGAGTTGTTCTCTT
>NW_025281774.1:0-1195 GCF_018294505.1 Triticum aestivum
AGGCTACCGACGCTGACGATTGGCTAGTGGATCTGGGCAAGCATTTTGAATGCAGCAACGTCAGGCCTGAAGATTTCGTCAAGTTCGCTTCTTTCCAGCTCAAAGATCAGGCTGCAGAGTGGTTCCAGCAGTACAAGGATTCCAGAGGTGGACGTGTTATCACTTGGGACGATTTCCGTCAAGATTTCCGCGCTCATCACATCCCTCAAAGTGTGGTTGAGAGTAAGCGTCAGGAATTCCGCAATCTGAAGCAAGGCTCTTTGTCTGTCTATGACTACAACAAGTTGTTCCAGAAGCTCGCCCGTTTTGCCAAGCAGGATGTTCCTGATGAGAAGAGCATGATCTATCAGTTCAGGGGTGGTCTTCGTGAGGAAATTCAGCTTGCTCTTGTCCTCTTTGAGCCGTTGAGATACGATGAGTTCTACAACATGGCACTGAAGCAAGAGGCTGCTCAGATAAGGTGTGATGCTTCCAGGAAGCGTGCCAGAGATGTTACTCCTTCTTCCTCTACTCAAGTGGTCAAGCAGCAGAAGTATTGGCTTCCTCCTCCTCCGTTCCGTCAGCCGTTTCAGCAGAAGAGTAAAGGTGGCAGTGGTTTCTCCCACCCACCCAACCCAGGCTTTCAGAACAAGGCTTTGTCTCAAGCGCCAAGATCGAGTGCTCCGTATCACCGTCCGCTTTCAGAGGTCACGTGCAACAAGTGTCAACAGAAGGGTCACTATGCTAACAAGTGTACCAACCAGAGGCGTCTTCCTCCTCCTCCTCCTGTCAGATCGGCAAGTACAGCTGTGGTCAAGCACAATCCCAAGAACGCCAAGGTCAATATGCTGAATGCAGCTCAGGCTGAGGATTCTTCAGATGTCATCATGGGTAACCTTCCTGTTAATGATATTCCTGCAAAAGTTCTTTTTGACTCTGGTGCATCGCATTCCTTCATGTCATTTCCATTTGCATCGGAGAACAATTTTAGCACTAGGGCATTACCTAGAGCTATGCAAGTCGTCTCTCCAGCTAAGCGACTAAGTTCCAGTATGGAGGTGCCGGATATTTCAATCTTGATGGGTGATTTCAAGTTTCTTGCTTCTCCAATGGTTCTTGGCAACTCGGATATCGATCTTATTCTCGGGATGGACTGGCTCTCTAAGCATAAAGCTCAGCTTGATTGTGCAGCCAGGCAGATTCAACTGACTCATTC
>NW_025281775.1:0-1195 GCF_018294505.1 Triticum aestivum
AAGTCATACAAGCATCATAATACAAGCCAGGGGCCTCGAGGGCTCGAATACAAGTGCTCGATCATAGACGAGTCAGCGGAAGCAACAATATCTGAGTACAGACATAAGTTAAACAAGTTTGCCTTAAGAAGGCTAGCACAAACTGGGATACAGATCGAAAGAGGCGCAGGCCTCCTGCCTGGGATCCTCCTAACTACTCCAGGTCGTCGTCAGCGGGCATCACGTAGTAGTAGGCACCTCCGGTGTAGTAGGGGTCGTCGTCGACGGTGGCGTCTGGCTCCTGGACTCCAGCATCTGGTTGCGACAACCAGAACGAAAGGAAAGGGGAAAAAGGGGAAAGAAAGCAACCGTGAGTACTCATCCAAAGTACTCGCAAGCAAGGAACTACACTACATATGCATGGGTATATGTGTAAGGAGGCCATATCGGTGGACTGAACTGCAGAATGCCAGAATAAGAGGGGGTTAGCTAATCCTGTCGAAGACTACGCTTCTGGCAGCCTCCGCCTTGCATCAAGTAGAAGAGAGTAGATTGAAGTCATCCAAGTAGCATCTCCAAGTAGCATCTCCAAGCAGCATCGCATAGCATAATCCTACCCGGCGATCCTCTCCTCGTCGCCCTGCGGAAAAGCGATCACCGGGTTGTCTGTGGAACTTGGAAGGGTGTGTTTTATTAAGTATCCGGTTCTAGTTGTCATAAGGTCAAGGTACAACTCCAAGTCGTCCTGTTACCGAAGATCACGGCTATTCGAATAGATTAACTTCCCTGCAGGGGTGCACCACATAGCCCAACACGCTCGATCCCATTTGGCCGGACACACTTTCCTGGGTCATGACCGGCCGCGGAAGATCAACACGTCGCAGCCCCACCTAGGCAAAACAGAGAGGCCAGCACGCCGGTCTAAACCTAAGCGCGCAGGGGTCTGGGCCCATCGCCCTGAGCACACCTGCACGTTGCGTACGCGGCCGGTGAGCAGACCTAGCAACCTCCATTACAAAGGAAGTTGCGTTAACGCAGTCCAACCCGGCGCGCGCCGCTCCGTCGCTGACGTCTGAAGTGCTTCGGCTGATACCACGACGTCGGGATACCCATAACTACTCCCACGTAGATGGTTAGTGCGTATAGGCTCGTAGCCAGACTCAGATCAAATACCAAGATCTCGTTAAGCGTGTTAAGTATCCGCGAATGCCGAACA
>NW_025281776.1:0-1195 GCF_018294505.1 Triticum aestivum
CCGAGGAGTACCGTGACTACCCTAACGAAGAACCGTATCAGTGCAACGAACCATCAGGCAAGCAACCAACCATTTGATCATATCGATACAATCCCATGTTCTCGCTCCTGCTCTCTTTTACTGCATTAAGACAACGCGATTCAAACTGCTGTGTGCTACGGTAGTTGAACCCATTTCCTCTGCATGACCTGTCATTGCCACAGTAACTAGATGAAACCCACTAGCATGTGTAGGAGTTGATTGAGCCCTATGTATGTGTTGTTCCTACCTTGCTATGCCTGCTATGCTTAGAGTCGTGTCAGGTCTGGTTCATCTGGGTGATGGGCTAGAGTGAAATGATTATGTCGGTAATAAGAGTGGTGTGGTGAACACGATTTGGTAAAGGTATCGATGAGAGGCCATGTAGGAGTACATGGTGGGTTGTTTCATTGAAGCCGACCTTAAGCACTGAGATCTGTATATGTGATTTAAGATACAGCTACTACCATGCATTGGGTCCTGAAATATGACCCCGCACGACTTCTTATTCACCCTAGCTCTCTGTCCAGGAGTTGCAAGTAGTTTCTGGTGTTTGTAGCCTACTGGAGGCCGTGGACAGCGCTGACCATAGGGGTGGGCTGTGATGCGGTAGGTACGTGGCCGGGTGTACCGAATACCCGTTAGGTATCTCGGGAACCCTGTTCACATCGTTCGGGGCCGTATGGGAAACCTCGGCCGGACTCCCTGCGGATGGAACCTGAATAGGCGATAAACCTGGGCTAGAGGCTTAAGTGTTTAGGTAGGTCGTGGTCTACACCCACGTCGGCTTTCGCTTGAAGTCTGCCGAGCACATGTCGTGTGCAGACGCTAAGTGGTGGAAACATGTATGAAGAAGTACACCCCTGCAGGGTTAACATGATCTATTCGAATAGCCGCGTCCGCGGTAAAGGACTACTTGGTTGCCTATACAGTTCATAGACAAGTAAATGGAAAACTACTAAAAGCCTCAAGATAAGTGTGAGTGCCGAGGATGGCTCTTCCGTAGGAAGACGGAGGTGGATCCTCGGTAGTGTATTGAAGTGGTGAGTAGTGGACTCGTGTGCGCAAAACCATTTCAAGTTGAAGTATCGTAGGATAGCCTAGCCAAGAGTCAAAGCTGGCTTGCTGCAATAACTCCACCAACCCTTCTTGATACTATGCATGTATGTAGGATCTG
>NW_025281777.1:0-1195 GCF_018294505.1 Triticum aestivum
CCGAACCCCCCAGACACCCCCTCTCCTCTCCAGCTCCTCCCCCTCGCACGCCCCAGCCATGGCCGACGCCATCGCCGCCACCCCCTCGCCGTAGCCACGCCCTCCGACCACCCCACGCCGTCTCACCGTGTCCAGGAGCTCCGCCGCTGTCCACTTCATCGAGCAGCCGAGCCCCGAGCGCTCGCAACGCCCGAGACCACCGCACCGACCTCGCCCGAGCTCACCGTCGCCGGAGATCCCCTTCAACGCCGTCGTCGCTCCGGTCCATCTCCGGCCGCACCAAGGACTCCGTCGCACTCACTGTGAGCTTAGCCATCTTCCCCTCCCTTCCGTTCTTGCTCCCGAGCCGTGTAGCAACCTCCCGGAGCTCAACCGCACCCACCGCCATGGAGCTCGTCGCCGACGTGCTCCCGATCATCCTCCGGCCACAAGATGGTGTCCATCTTGCTCACCGCGTTCCACAGCACCTAGCTAGCCACTCCACGAGCCTCACCGAACCCTCTAGCACCAAGTTCACCTCCGACCGAACCTCGGTGGCCGCCAAAGTCGTCGCCGGCGTCGACTCCGGCCACCCCGACCCCAACGGACTCCGCCAAGAGCTGCGGGTTGCCCTCAGCTCCACTCCGGTGGCCTCCGCGATCCATTTGGTGGCCGAAACGACCAAAATCACTTCCGCCGCCGCGTCGGGCTCGCCGGCGACTAAACGCCAGCAGCCGACACTGACTTTGACCACGGGTGGGCCCTGGTTGACTCCTCTGAGTCAATGACAGGTGGGGCCCAGCCCTGTTAATTAAACAGGATTAGTTTTAATTAAGTTTTAATTAAAATAATCACCCTGACACGCGGGACCCACTGTCAGGTTTGACCTGGACCAGTTCCGTTGACCTGCTGACGTCACACTGACGTCAGGCTGACGCAGTAATTGAATTTCTGGATTTAAATTAAATCAGGAAATTCCAGAATATTATTTAAACTTCAAAAATTCATAACTTTTATTCTGTAACTCCAAATTGGACAAATTATATATGAAAAATGATCAGAAAAATCCAATCTATCCATCTGTACTATTTTCATGCATGATCAAACAAGTTAAATTGATGTTTTAATCAGAACAAGGAAAAGCACTTTAAAAGGCCATATTTGAATTTGAAATTTGAATCTTTGATTCAAATTTGCTCAAACCCTTCTGGTTTTT
>NW_025281778.1:0-1195 GCF_018294505.1 Triticum aestivum
TCACTGCCAAACCGTGCACCATACCGTACCAATCCAGAGGAGACGAAGGAGATTATGCGTCAAGTACAAGAGCTTCTCGACAAAGGTTATATACGCGAATCCCTTAGTCCTTGTGTTGTTCCTATTATTCTAGTGCCGAAAAAGGATGGTACATCACGTATGTGTGTTGATTGTAGAGGCATTAATAATATTACTATTCGTTATCGTCATCCTATTCCTAGGCTAGATGATATGCTTGATGAATTGAGTGGCTCTACAATATTCTCCAAAGTTGATTTGCGTAGTGGCTACCATCAAATTCGTATGAAATTGGGAGATGAATGGAAAACAACATTTAAAACTAAGTTTGGATTATATGAGTGGTTAGTCATGCCTTTTGGGTTAACTAATGCACCTAGTACTTTCATGAGATTAATGAACGAAGTTTTACGTGCTTTCATTGGACGATTTGTGGTAGTTTACTTTGATGACATATTGATTTATAGCAGATATTTGGAGGAACATTTGGAACATCTACGTGCTGTTTTTATTGCTCTACGTGATGCACGTTTGTTTGGTAACCTTGGGAAGTGCACCTTTTGCACCGACCGAGTATCTTTTCTTGGCTATGTTGTTACTCCACAGGGAATTGAAGTTGATAAAGCCAAGATTGAAGCTATTGAGAGTTGGCCGCAGCCCAAAACGGTCACACAAGTGAGGAGTTTTCTTGGCCTCGCTAGATTCTATAGGCGTTTTGTGAGAGATTTCAGCACCATTGCTGCACCTCTCAATGAGCTTACAAAGAAAGATGTGCCTTTTCTTTGGGGTACCGCATAGGAAGAAGCCTTCACGGTATTGAAAGATAAGTTGACACATGCTCCTTTACTCCAACTTCCTGATTTTAATAAGACTTTTGAGCTTGAATGTGATGCTAGTGGAATTGGATTAGGAGGTGTGTTATTACAAGATGGCAAACCTGTTGCATACTTTTCTGAAAAATTGAGTGGGCCTAGTCTGAATTATTCTACTTATGATAAAGAATTATATGCTCTTGTTCGGACTTTAGAAACATGGCAACATTATTTATGGCCCAAAGAATTTGTTATACATTCTGATCATGAATCTTTGAAACATATTAAAAGTCAAGCTAAACTGAATCGTAGACATGCTAAATGGGTTGAATTCATTGAGACTTTCCCTTATGTCATTAAACACA
>NW_025281779.1:0-1195 GCF_018294505.1 Triticum aestivum
ATGATTGTTATCGATGGCGAGTTGCATCATCGCAGTGTTTCAGGGGCATTCCAGCGTTGTATCTCCCCTGAGGAAGGTCAAGAGATCTTGCGCGAGATCCATGAAGGGGATTGTGGCCATCATGCCGGTTCAAAATCTCTTGTGGCCAAGGCTTTCCGTCATGGTTTTTATTGGCTGACGGCTCACGCTGATGCAGAGGACTTGGTCAGTAAATGTGATGGCTGCCAAAGGTTCTCTCGACGGGCTCATGTGCCGGCTCAGGAATTGAGGATGATCCCGATCACTTGGCCCTTTGCGGTCTGGGGGCTTGATATGGTCGGGCCTTTTAAACGGTCCAAGGATAAGAAGACCCACCTCTTGGTGGCAGTGGACAAATTCACGAAGTGGGTGGAAGCTGAGCCAGTTAGCAAGTGCGATGCAGCCACGGCGGTTCAATTTATGAAAAAGGTGATCTTCCGCTTCGGCTTTCCACACAGCATCGTAACAGACAACGGCACTAATCTGTCCAAAGGCTCTATGGAGGATTTTTGTCAAAGAGAGCATATCCGGCTTGATGTCTCTTCAGTGGCACACCCCCAATCCAATGGTCAAGCTGAGAGAGCTAACCAGGAGATTCTGAAGGGCATTAAACCCCGGCTCTTGGTCCCTTTGCAACGGACGCCAGGTTGTTGGGTGGAGGAGTTGCCCTCCGTTTTATGGAGCATCAACACTACTCCTAACAGGTCTACAGGCTTCACGCCTTTCTTCATGGTTTATGGAGCAGAAGCAGTTCTCCCCAGCGACATCCGTCATGATTCACCTCGTGTGGCGGCTTATGTTGAGACGGATAATGAACAGGCGCGCCGAGATGCTCTGGACTTGCTGGACGAACAGCGTGATGTGGCAGCCGCCCGTTCAGCGATTTACCAACAAGACCTGCGCCGTTATCATAGCCGCCGGGTTAAATCCCGGGTCTTCCAGGAGGGCGACCTGGTGCTCCGGCTCATCCAGGATCAAACAGATGCACACAAGTTATCCCCACCTTGGGAAGGGCCTTTTGTGGTCAGTAAGAACTTGCACAACGGGTCATATTACCTCATTGATATCCGGGAGCATAAGGACTCACGTAAATCTGAGGAGGAGACCCGTCGGCCGTGGAACATAGCTCAGCTTCGGCCTTACTACACTTGAGCTTCCGACTCTTGTGATGTACATA
>NW_025281780.1:0-1195 GCF_018294505.1 Triticum aestivum
GTTAGCTTCATCAGGGAACTAATATTCAGATATGGAGTCCCGCACAACATCATTACGGATAATGGGTCGAACTTTGACTCAGAGGAATTCAGAACCTTCTGCAACTCCCAGGGCACACGGGTCGACTACGCATCAGTCGCCCATCCGCAGTCGAATGGACAAGCAGAGCGAGCTAATGGACTGATTCTCAAGGGACTGAAGCCGCGACTGATGCGTGATCTCAAACACGCGGCTGGAGCTTGGGTCGACGAACTTCCATCTGTACTCTGGGGACTGCGGACCACGCCCAATCGGTCGACCGGAAGAACTCCATTCTTCTTGGTCTATGGAGCCGAAGCAGTCTTGCCGAGTGATCTTCTCCACAATGCTCCTCGAGTCGAAATCTACAACGAAGCAGAAGCTGAACAAGCGCGGCAGGACGCAGTCGACCTTTTAGAGGAAGAAAGGGAGATGGCTCTGATCCGGTCGACCATGTACCAACAAGATCTGCGCCGTTTCCACGCCCGAAATGTGAGAGGTCGAGCCTTCCAGGAAGGGGATTTGGTTCTCCGAGTGGATCAGCACAAACCACACAAGCTTGCTCCTTCTTGGGAAGGCCCCTTCATCGTCACCAAGGTTCTCCACAATGGGGCGTACCGTCTTTACAACGTCGAGCATAATATCGACGAGCCCCGAGCTTGGAACGCGGAGCTACTCCGCCCATTTTACACTTAAGTTTTATCACTCGGATGAGTTGCAATAAAGTACTTCTGTAGTTCATGGGTTTAGAAATAATTGTGTCATCACTTTTTATTTTTGTCCACATAAAAACTCCCCCTCAGTGGGTGGCTTAGCCGCGAATCCGTTTCGCCTAAGTTTGTAAAAATCCTACCGAGTGGTGAGCCAGACTCTCACTCGGAGGCTTAGCCGCGAATCCGTTTCGCCTAAGTTTATCAAAATCCTACCGAGTGGTAAGCCAGCCTTCCACTCGGGGGCTTAGCTGCAGTCCAAGGACTCGCCTAAGTTTATCAAAATCCTACCGAGTGGTAAGCCAGCCTTCCACTCGTGGGCTTAGCTGCAGTCCAAGGACTCGCCTAAGTTTATCAAAATCCTACCGAGTGGTAAGCCAGCCTTCCACTCGGGGGCTTAGCTGCAGTCCAAGCACTCGCCTAAGTTGTGAAAATCCTACCGAGTGAAGAGCGATCCTCTCACTCGG
>NW_025281781.1:0-1195 GCF_018294505.1 Triticum aestivum
CTGCCGGTGTTTGGAGCCGGCGCACGATCACTCACGTTCGTGTGAATGCGGTTGCGCCGGGTGCGGCTCCACAATGCAGTTACCCGATGCAAAAACGGCCATGTGGACGCGCCGAGAATCCAGGCCACCTAGCCCCCATTTATTCCTCGGCCATTTACCTCATCTCTCGCGTCACATGACACGATAAGCACCTCCACGACGACACATTCAGAGAGGACATCCAACGGTTCCAATGCCGATCCCCGTGGCTCCAATGGCGCTCCCAGCGGCCGACGAAGACAACGGCAAGCAGTTCACCACACATCACGTAGTGGACACCCACGCAGGGGGAAGGTCCTCTTGGTGGTGTACACGAATGATCTGGTGTCGGTGGAGAGCTCCATCCAAACTATGGAGCAGTTCCTTGCCGAGGACAAGTACCAAGTGGTCGGCTTCGACCTCGAGTACACCACCGGTCATGCCGGGCACGATCAGAAGGTTGCCGTCACCCAGTTGTGCATGCGACATGACGTCCTCGTCTACCACTACCACCTGGCCACAAGGCCTTGCGACATTTCTCTAGTTTTGTCAAGAGCTCCGACTACAAGTTCGCTGCGGTGGACACCACCAATGATCTAAAAGCGCTCAAGGTTTCGGGCTTGAAGTTCCCAAATCTTGTCAACATCTAGGACCACTACAAGGTCTGGGGCAGTGCCAAGAACAAACTGAACTCCCTGGTTGACCTCGCCTCTGCCATCATTGACCCCTACTACAAGAAGATGAAGGATGAGAGAAAGAAGGGCAAGGCCACCTGACATAGTGTTTGGCACAAGAGACTGGATGAAGAACACGCCAAGTACGCGGCCAATGACGCGTACACAAGGTACGATATGTACAGGAGGATCGTTGACATGAGGAAGTGTCTTGTTCATGACCGAGCGTAGGGATCGAGCCACAGAGCAGTGGCGGGAGCGTCACAAGAAGTAGATGACTAGATGATCGTTTCTCCTACTTTGGAATGCATGGAATTGTTTATTGGGGTGTGTGCGAATGATCTGTATGGTTACTTATGTAATTGGATGTTTATTTCAGTTATATATATATACATGTTATTCTTCTGTAGACAGAGTAAATCACACGGCTTATTAGCAGCAATCATCTGTGTTATTATTGGTCTTCGCACACATTTCTGATCACGGACCTGTTTGCCGCGTAT
>NW_025281782.1:0-1195 GCF_018294505.1 Triticum aestivum
CGCGCCCGCTCCACACCCGCTCCGGCTCCCCCGCGCCCGCTCCGATGACCCCCGCGCCCGCTTCACACC
The DNA here is from genome assembly GCF_018294505.1 of Triticum aestivum. Classification (NCBI taxonomy): domain Eukaryota; kingdom Viridiplantae; phylum Streptophyta; class Magnoliopsida; order Poales; family Poaceae; genus Triticum; species Triticum aestivum. Next base: position 70 of record NW_025281782.1, read on the forward strand.
CTAGCACCTCCCCAGTTCCCCTTCCCTCGCACTGCTTCACCCGACTAGGTCGTCCCCGTCGACACCGCATCGTCCCCACGACCACCGTCGTCCCCGCACCCCACCAAGGAGTCCAGGAGCTTTGCAGTGTTCTTTTACGTCATCTACGGCCAGCAGTTCGAGCTCGACGACTCCGCATCATGCGGATCGAGGTCTTCTTCCACCTCCGGCCACCGCGGCCTCACCGTCGATCCGCGTCACCTCGTCAACCCCGGCCCCGCACGAGCTCGCCATCATCTTCCTCTCGGTGAGCTGCACCGGTTCCCCTTTCCCCCTTTGATTTCATCGCCGTAGACTGTCGCACCACCGCGCCCTAGCTCCTGGTTGCCGCCCCCCGTGGCCGTGCTCCCCTCGGCCCCTGGCTGCGCCCTGGCCCCGCCCAGGCGCGCTCACCGCACCCTAGAACCGCCCGTGCAGTGTGTGCGTTGGTGTGCGTCTGTTCGTTCCATTGGGATGGATTGGTGTGTCAAGTGCTATTAGTTTGTTCTGTGTTCGGGCTGCGATGTGGAAGATGAGATTTAATTTGGCTGAACAGATGAACATCAAGTTGGGAGGCAACAGATTTGTACACATCAATTTTATCAGATTAGTTAGTTCCACATTTTCTGAGGTTTAGGTACTTGCGATTTTCCTATCCTGAACCTGAGGGCACAGGGAAAGCATGAATGGCTGTATTCTTTTTCCGAGCGAGCTGGTACTGTACTGTTGGTAATATTTTGCAGTACTCCTGTAATTTTTATATTCAGTGTTGGCTTTGTTTCCCCAAAGCTGTTACGTTACCATGTTATCATTATTAGTTGGTTGCTGCCTTTCGGTTCTTTTGGTTACAGACAGGTAGATTTTGTGGTATGAGTGGTTGTAAAGTCTCTCTCTCGGTAGTTGGCAGTTGGCACATACTCGGCTCAGTGTGAGTAGCTTGCTCACTCCACTGAATCTGATGACACAAAGGGGAGCTTAGGCTTACAAAGATTGTAAAGTTAGTATTCCACTATGCAATGCAAGGATCCGATGCATTCGTTGTTGCACCTGTTAATGTCCTGATGCAGTGATGCACATGCTACTGATAAAAGCAATTGGGCTGCTAGTG
>NW_025281783.1:0-1195 GCF_018294505.1 Triticum aestivum
TAATATTTTTATCCTTATGAACAAGAGTATAGTGATTGTTTCTACCATGGTGTACAGAATTTTTATCAAATTGCCATGGTCTACCAAGTAATAAGGAACATGCTTGCATAGGTACCACATCACAATCAACATAATCAGCATACGTAGAGATACTAAAATGCACACGAACAGTACGTGTTACCTTAACCTTGCCGCTGTTGTTGAACCATTGGATGTAGTAAGGATGTGGATGTGGTCTTGTGGTGAGAGAAAGCTTCTCCACCATCTCCATGCTAGCCAAGTTGTTGCAGCTCCCTCCGTCTATTATGACGCGCACAGAACGTTCCTTCACAACTCCCTTGGTATGGAACAAATTGTGCCTCTGATTTTGCTCAGCTTGTGTGACCTGCACACTCAAAACACGTTGAGCAACTAAACATTCATACCTGTCAGCGTCTTCAGGAGCCATGTATTGCGTCTCATGATCAGAATCATCTCCACCATGTTCTTCACGTGAAATAAGAGCCAATGTCTCCTCATCATAGTCACTAGCGGACTCATATCCACCATCCGCGGTAGCAATCATCACACGCGGAGATTTGCATTCCCTCGCATAATGACCTCCTCCCTTACAACGACGACAAATAATATCACTTGTGTGCCCTGTTGATGCCATGGAAGAAGAAGAACGCTGTGCAGGACCCGCAGGTGCGCTCTTGGAAGATAATGGTGGTTGTGCCTGTTTTCTTGTATCACAGCTGGAGGTGGCACCGGATGGAGGTGCTGGTGCAGTTGAAGTAGAAGATGCACGTGGTGTCCATGATGAAGGTCGGCCTGCAGAAAAGTTAGTTCGCCCCAATGCTTGTCGATCCTGCACTTCACGTTCAGCTTTACAAGCAAGATGGAATAAACGAGTGATATTAGTATACTCCTTATAGTCTAGAATGGTCTGAATCTCTCTATTTAATCCACCCAGAAAACGTGCAAGCATAGCTTCATTCTCCTCAACAATACCACATCTAATCATGCCAGTTTGTAATTCCTGATAATATTCTTCTACATAATTTTTCCCTTGTCTTAAACGCTGCAATTTTTGAAGCAATTCACGTTGATAATATGGTGGAACCCAACGCGTACGCATAGCAGTTTTCAAAGCAGCCCAAGTAGTTGGAATAGGATATAATCTACAATGTTCAGACCACCATACACATGCAAA
>NW_025281785.1:0-1195 GCF_018294505.1 Triticum aestivum
CTTATCACCAGTGGGGATAGAGTCCTCCGCGACTCTGGTAGCTTCATGTTGTACGCCGAGTCCTCCACATGGGTCTCCCTATAACACGTCTCGGTCCAACCTATATGTGGCGCAGGACGGAACCGACCCATGAGTCTTCATGTTGACCCACCACAACTAGAAATGATGTGCCCACCACACCACACACGCAATAGGCCACTAAGAAAATAAGCATCTACAATAGTACAACGGTATCTAGCTCACGATACGTCTCCATATTTTGTTGATGACACTGGCGGACTTTGCATTTGATGCGTGCTCCGTATTTTGTTGACGACACTTACGGTCATTGTATTTGAAGCGAAAGCACGATATGGTCACAGCTGGACTTCAGAATAAGCTCATCACGGTCACCACATAGATTTTTTCGTGCTAACCAACATGTGGTTGGATGGTTAGAGGACAGTGGTTTCTCGAGCCCACCAAGGTTAAAGTCCCGGTGCTCGCATTTATCTTGTGTTAATTTCAGTATTTTCCGGCGATGTACGTTCAGTGGGAGGAGATGTTCCACTTGACTACGAGGCACCTATGGTGACTTCGTAAAATCTCAAGATCATATATGCTGGCCCACTCTCTCGAAGGTGCTCATAGGGGTAGGGTTCGCGTGTGTGCGCTTATAGCGGTGAGTGCTTGCGCGTATATATGAGCCCTTGCGTCTGTACCATGTTAAATAAATAAATGTCATGATTATACTGTCACTGGCTCACCCGGACAACTCCCTATTTTGTTGATGACACAATCAATTGACCAGTCAAATAGCACAACTAGTGTTGCACCATCGGGGCGCGTAACCGTGGGCCCACCTGTCAGCCCATATATGAAAGAAAGAAATGGTAGTTTTGAGTCTGTTCTGTGTTAATAAAATAGGAGTACATTTTAGGGTGATCATACGGTCACTGGCTCACCATACAACTCCGTAATTTGTTGATAACACGATCAATTGACCAGTCAAACGGTCCACATTAAGCAGTGCATGTTACCATAGGGCCCACCCGTCAGCGCGTGTATGAAGGACAGAAATGGTAATAAACTAGTGGTCGGTGGGTATTCGAAGTCGTGAGACCTCTGGTTGGCAGTCACCGGCGGTTGGGGGGGCGTTCATTGGGTGGTGGGGTGGAGATCCTCGGAGAAAAAGCTCGGCACTGGGGGGGGCTAG
>NW_025281786.1:0-1195 GCF_018294505.1 Triticum aestivum
TTTCGGAAAGGAAAGATTGAACCTGGTCTCAACTTGGCAAACCAAGAGTGCCACTGGAAAGATGAGATGATTTCGGTCGAAATCGATATAAAGATCACCGGAATCGGATGCACGGTTTGCAAATGGCAAGCAAAACAATAATGTCACAAAGCTGTGATTAATAGCACGAGGCCATCTAGATGCATCAAGAACCACAAGCTACTGCACTCTAACATAACAACAAATCACATGGCAGGGATCCACTCAAGATGCTTGACATAAGATGAACACTGAGCTACGGCTAAATCACATAATAGAAGGTTCAAACAAGCATGGCAAAAGAGCAAAAGATATTAGGTTACAGACTTAGAGAAAATAACAACATGGCAGGATTTTAACATCAGGAAGCAATGTTTAGAGCAAGATAACAACATGCTACAGGAACATATCATGGAAAATCAAGGCATGGCATGAAGCTACACAAAGCATACAACAAAAGTCCCTTACTGACCCTAAGCCAAAAGGGATCAGAAAATACAATGGCAACCATGTGAACATAGCAACTTACGTTAACAGATTCAGACTTGGTAGAGAACTGGAACGTGGCAAAACAGATATCAAGTAGGCATGTTTACGAGCTCGATGCACTCACCACAAGGCATTGCATGACAAACTAAGCATACACCCAGCAAGTAGACATGACATAGAAGGTAAACATGGCAAGAGCAACATCATAGCATGCATGGATCAACTACAACAAGGTCGGCAAAAATGCTTAACACGTAAACATTCTGCCAGGAACATTTTATAGCAAAAGTAGAGCTTGATTGAGTCAAGCTAGGGTGCTCCATAATTGCAAACAAAGACATGGATGGATAGAGCACCACAATATCTACAAAACATCCTTACCGATCATGCTCAAAAGAGTCATGGATCACTCTGTAGCAACATGAATACATGGCATAAAAATATTGACAGGACAAAGACTTAGAAGATTTCTAAGTCCCTGAAATCAGCATGAGGGCTACTTTGCATGCTTGTGCAAGTAACCACATAGATCACCAAAATACATGGAATACACCCCTGTAAAGATGGCATGGCATACTTCAGAACACATGTAGGGCTCAAGTTCATAGGAGGCACACATCAATCATGGCAAAAATGACAAAAGTCCAATTACTGATAAGAATCTGAAACTAATATAAACTAGCACTCT
>NW_025281787.1:0-1195 GCF_018294505.1 Triticum aestivum
TTTTGCTTGCTGCTTTATTAAGAATACCAAGATCTGAAATTCCTTAATGTTAGAGAGTCTTCACATAGTTGCACAATTATTCGACTACTCATTAATCTTTACTTATATCTTTCGGAGTAGTTTGTCATTTGCTCTAGTGCATCACTTATATCTTTTAGAGCACGGCGGTGGTTATATTTTGTAGAAATTGCTAGTCTCTCATGCTTCACTTATATTATTTTGAGAGTCTTTTAGAACAGCATGGTGTTTGCTATGGTTACAAAGTTGGTCCTAGAATGATGAGCATCCAAATTGGGTATAATAAAAACAATCATAGGAAGTGAATTGGATGCTATGATCAATTTGATACTTGATAATTGTTTTGAGATATGGAGGTAGTGATATTAAAGTCATGCTAGTTGGGTGATTATGAATTTAAAGAATGCTTGTGTTGAAGTTAGCAAGTCCCGTAGCATGCACATATGGTTAAATTTGTGTAACAAATTTGAAACATGAAGTGTGCCTGGCTTGTGCATCCTTATGAGTGGCGGTCAGGGACGAGCGATAGTCTTTTCCTACCAATCTATCCCCCTAGGAGCATGCACGTAATACTTGGTTTTTTATGACTTCTAAATTTTTACAATAAGTATATGAGTTCTTTTGACTAATGTTGAGTCCATGGATTATACACACTTTTACCTTTCCACCTTTGCTAGCCTCTTCGGTACCGTGCATTGCCCTTTCTCACCTTGAGAGTTGGTGCAAACTTCGCTGGTGCATCCAAACCCCGTGATACGATACGCTCTATTACACATAAACCTCCTTATATCTTCCTCAAAAAAGCCACCATACCCACCTATTATGGCATTTCCATAGCCAATCCAAGATATATTGCCATGCAACTTTCCACCGTTTCGTTTATCATCATCATGACATACTTTACTTTTGTCATATTGCCATTGGATGATCATGTAGTTGACATCGTATTTGTGGCAAAACCACCATGCATTATTTTTCATACATGTCACTCTTGATTCATTGCACTATCCCGGTACTCCGCGGAAGGCATTCATATAGAGTCATATCTTGTTCTAGTTTCGAGTTGTAATTCTTTTGTTGTAATCAATAGAAGTGTGATGATCATTATTATTAGAACATTGCCCAAAGAAAAGAAAAAAGAAAAAGAGAGAAGAAAGACCAAAAAGAAAAAAAGGGG
>NW_025281788.1:0-1195 GCF_018294505.1 Triticum aestivum
GAGTACATGGCAGCCTCGGAGGCAGCGCATGAAGCGATTTGGGTGAAGGAGTTCATCACCGACCTAGGAGTCATACCCAATGCGTCGGGGCCGATCAAACTCTTCTGTGACAACACTGGAGCTATTGCCCTCACCAAGGAGCCCAGGTTTCACAAGAAGACCAGGCACATCAAGCGTCGTTTCAACTCCATCCGTGAAAATGTTCAAGATGGCGACATAGAGATTTGCAAAGTGCACACGGATCTGAATGTCGCAGATCCGCTGACTAAACCTCTCTCGCGTGCAAAACATGATCAACACCAGAACTCTATGGGTGTTCGATTCATCACAATGTAACCAGATTGGTGACTCTAGTGCAAGTGGGAGACTGTTGGAAATATGCCCTAGAGGCAATAATAAAAGTATTATTATATTTCAATGTTCATGATAAATGTCTTTTATTCATGCTATAACTGTATTATCCGGAAATCGTAATACACGTGTGAATACTTAGACCACAATATGTCCCTGGTGAGCCTCTAGTTGACCAGCTCGTTGTGATCAACAGATAGTCATGGTTTCCTGACTATGGACATTGGATGTCGTTGATAACGGTATCACATCATTAGGAGAATGATGTGATGGACAAGACCCAATCCTAAGCATAGCATAAAAGATCATGTAGTTCGTTTTGCTAGAGCTTTGCCAGTGTCAAGTATCTCTTCCTTCGACCATGAGATCGTGTAACTCCCGGATACCGTAAGAGTGCCTTGGGTGTATCAAACGTCACAACGTAACTGGGTGACTATAAAGGTGCATTAAAGGTATCTTCGAAAGTAGCTGTTGGGTTGACACGGATCGAGACTGGGATTTGTCACCCCGTATGACGGAGAGGTATCTCTGGGCCCACTCGGTAATGCATCATCATTATGAGCTCAATGTGACCAAGGTGTTGGACACGGGATCATGCATTACGGTACGAGTAAAGTGACTTGCCGGTAACGAGACTGAACAAGGTATTGGGATACCGACGATCGAGTCTCGGGCAAGTAACGTACCGATTGACAAAGGGAATTGCATACAGGGTTTGATCGAATCCTCGACATCGTGGTTCATCCGATGACAACATCGAGGAGCATGTGGGAGCCATCATGGGTATCCAGATCCCGCTATTGGTTATTGACTGAGAGCATCTCGATCATGTCTGCATGTCTCC
>NW_025281789.1:0-1195 GCF_018294505.1 Triticum aestivum
CTGCTTCTTGATTTTCTCTACTAGTTCTTCTACATTCAAGTCTAGCAGTACCTTCGTTTTCAAATATGTAAGGAATTGCTTCCGAAAGGACACTGCCTGCTACCTTATACATCTACTTGTTGAATGTTCAACTTTGCAAAATGCAGTGAACACCTATTCTGAAGTTAGAACTGTTGTAGCGTCACTCTGTATATCTTGCTTGCGTCTTGTCTGAATAAAGTTAAAAGTTAAGAAATAACTGAACCATACTGCTCCAGAGCAGGAACTAATTGAAACCATTTTTTGTTTTCCCAATCAATGAGAGAAAGGTACAGTGAGCTTTTCATATGTAAGTTACAAAGGTCAGCAAGGCATTCCTTCTTGCAGTTTGACGAACTAATGAGAAAACATGCCGAAGTTAACTGTTACTGGTGTGACTTGCTAAGATCAGTAAAATACACGCACACAAGAGCTGTAGTATATGTATGTGGTTGCTAACTGAGCATATGCATGCACATGTCTGAACTGAGAATATACTTAAGCTCCTATTCCTGATTAGCTTAGAACATACTCCCTCTGTAAAGAAATATAAGAGCATTTAGATCACAATTTTAATGATCTAAACGCTCTTATATTTCTTTACAGAGGGAGTACATTATTTTTTGCGAATGAATGCTTTATCTGCATACTTATTTGAATATAGTGCAAATAACAGGAAGAAATAGAACCATACTGTTTGGCAATCATCAAGAAAGTAATTGTAGTTTATTTTGTTAGAGAAATAGATAGACTTTGGTAGTATATGTTCAGATTGTCGGAACAAGTTCTCATACATATCTCTGGAGTCTTGGTATATATTCCCTCCGTCCCAAATTTTTTGTTTTAGATATGTCTAGATACGGATGTACCTAATACTAAAACGTGACTTGATACATTCGTATTTAGACAAATCTAAGACAAGAATTTTGGGACGGAGAAAGTACTTATATACTAAGGCCTTATTCCTGGAGAACAGAAGTTCAGAAAGGTCGTGGTGTTGCTCTGTACAGGAATTGCTTACATGCAGGGGAGGGGAGGAATGTAGGGGATTGGTGCAGGGGAGGAATTCACCAAATCCCCCTATGCCAAACCTCTTGATCACCCCCACCTGCCTCCCCTGCGATTTCTTGTTGCTTCCTCCGAGTGTTGATGAAGAGGATGCCAACTCTGTCCATTA
>NW_025281790.1:0-1195 GCF_018294505.1 Triticum aestivum
GGAAATATGCCCTAGAGGCAATAATAAAAGTATTATTATTATATTTCCTTGTTCATGATAATTGTCTTTTATTCATGCTATAACTGTATTATCCGGAAATCGTAATACACGTGTGAATACATAGACCACAATATGTCCCTAGTGAGCCTCTAGTTGACTAGCTCGTTGTGATCAACAGATAGTCATGGTTTCCTGGCTATGGACATTGGATGTCGTTGATAACGGGATCACATCATTAGGAGAATGATGTGATGGACAAGACCCAATCCTAAGACTAGCACAAAAGATCGTGTAGTTCATTTGCTAGAGCTTTGCAAATGTCAAGTATCTCTTCCTTTGACCATGAGATCGTGTAACTCCTGGATACCGTAGGAGTGCTTTGGGTGTATCAAACGTCACAACGTAACTGGGTGACTATAAAGGTGCACTACAGGTATCTCCGAAAGTATCTATTGTTTTATGCGGATCGAGACTGGGATTTTGTCACTCCGTGTAAACGGAGAGGTATCTCTGGGCCCACTCGATAGGACATCATCATTTGCGCAATGTGACCAAGGAGTTGATCACGGGATGATGTGTTATGGAACGAGTAAAGTGACTTGCCGGTAATGAGATTGAACAAGGTATCGGTATACCGACGATCGAATCTCGGGCAAGTAAAATACCGCTAGACAAACGGAATTGAATACGGGATTGATTAAGTCCTTGACATCGTGGTTCATCCAATGAGATCATCGTGGAACATGTGGGAGCCAACATGGGTATCCAGATCCCGCTGTTGGTTATTGACTGGAGAACGTCTCGGTCATGTCTGCATGTCTCCCGAACCCGTAGGGTCTACACACTTAAGGTTCGATGACGCTAGGGTTATAAAGGAAGCTTGTATGTGGTAACCGAATGTTGTTCGGAGTCCCGGATGAGATCCCGGACGTCACGAGGAGTTCCGGAATGGTCCGGAGGTAAAGATTTATATATAGGAAGTCCTGTTTCGGCCATCGGGACAAGTTTCGGGGTCATCGGTATTGTACCGGGACCACCGGAAGGGTCCCGGGGGCCCACCGGGTGGGGCCACCTGCCCCGGGGGGCCACATGGGCTGTAGGGGGTGCGCCTTGGCCTACATGGGCCAAGGGCACCAGCCCCAAGAGGCCCATGCGCCTGGGGAAACCCTAAAGGAAGAGTCCCAGCAGGGGAAGG
>NW_025281791.1:0-1195 GCF_018294505.1 Triticum aestivum
GGGGGGGAGTGGCTGGACAATCGTATAGTGCACTGGTTTGTCAAGAGCTCAAGGACAAACGACAAAGGAAATTTGGAGCCCCCTTCAATCTTGGTCATTTATTACCGCACATGGTTAATTTCAGAAGCTTATGGAAATTGTGTGTGCTGACCCTATTGTGGGTTGCTTTCTAATTGGCCGCCACCAGAGCCACACGGATCGCACGCGTGCACCATGATTGAACAACATTCCACATCCCTATCATTGCGCCTGTGTAGCTGTATCTGGGATTTGATGTTTCTGTGCTATTTACCTCTGTCCTGGTTGATGCTTGTAACTAGAAATAATATCACTAGAAAATATGTTTACTAGTAAGGTACACATGCATTTCACGCATGAGATTTGGCAACCAAATTATGAATAAATACCACACTATAGCATGTAAGCTTTGAGTCATATATGCATGATGTAGATGTTCATTTAATTCTTATAGTTCATCTCATTCAAAATCAATTTGTTTTTACAAAAAAGTTAATCCATTTTAAGATTCATGGAGTTATGCATTGTAAACCATAAAGTAAAAACAAATAATGGCAATTCATCCAGAAAAAAAAGTTTGGGCAATTATGATATGGAAGATTCTAGAACAAAGGAGAAGTGCTTGTGTTTTGAGGTTTGTACATTATGCTTAAGTTCAACCATGGAGTCTTCTAGATTGTACATGTGGCAGAATCTGGTGGAATGTAGATGACATCCAACGGCCAGTAGTGCTTGGATTTGCCATCTTTGTGGCCTCAGATTGGCTTCATCCAAGGACAATCTTACAAAGTTATTCGCACACTATATAGGGGTATAGATACAGAAATACGAATCCAATGATAAATTTTTTGGTGACATGCATTATTATTTTCTAAGTTTAATCTGTGGTCAAAGTTTGGAAAAAAAATACTAAGGGGACCAATAAATGAGGATGGTGGTAGTAAATTTCTACAAAATGAACATAATGGCCTAAATATGTTAAATGAACCCGGAGAAGTGCCAAATTTCAACATGGTGTGTATGTTGATTATAGAAAAAAGTGAACTCACATTAATTGAGTACTTTTGCATACTCAAAAACAATATACTCCTACCACCACGATAGCGTCTGACCGCCCTGGCCCACTGAAATCCCTTCCATCGCTCGGGCGTGCTTCCCGCCTGAAACGGTCACTGTC
>NW_025281792.1:0-1195 GCF_018294505.1 Triticum aestivum
GATGGACTTTTAGAGTCTCTTGATTATGAATCATTTGACACGTGCGAACCATGCCTTATGGGTAAAATGACCAAGACTCCGTTCTCAGGAACAATGGAGCGAGCAACCGACTTATTGGAAATCATACATACTGATGTGTGCGGTCCGATGAGTGTTGAGGCTCGCGGTGGCTATCGTTATGTTCTCACCCTCACTGATGATTTAAGTAGGTATGGGTATATCTACTTAATGAAACACAAGTCTGAAACCTTTGAAAAGTTCAAGGAATTTCAGAGTGAGGTTGAAAATCAACGTGACAGGAAAATCAAGTTTCTACGATCGGATCGTGGAGGAGAATACTTGAGTCACGAGTTTGGGGCACACTTAAGAAAATGTGGAATAGTTTCACAACTCACGCCGCCTGGAACACCTCAGCGTAATGGTGTGTCCGAACGTCGTAATCGCACTCTGTTAGATATGGTGCGATCTATGATGTCTCTTACTGATTTACCGCTTTCTTTTTGGGGCTATGCTTTAGAGACTGCCGCATTCACTTTAAATAGGGCTCCGTCGAAATCTGTTAAGACGACACCGTATGAATTATGGTTTGGGAAGAAACCTAAGCTGTCGTTTCTAAAAGTTTGGGGATGCGATGCTTATGTCAAGAAACTTCAACCTGAAAAGCTCGAACCCAAATCGGAAAAATGCGTCTTCATAGGGTACCCAAAGGAAACTATTGGGTACACCTTCTACCTCAGATCCGAAGGCAAGATCTTTGTTGCCAAGAATGGGTCCTTTCTGGAGAAAGAGTTTCTCTCGAAAGAAGTAAGTGGGAGGAAAGTAGAGCTTGATGAAGTGTTACCTCTTGAACCGGAAAATGGCGCAACTCAAGAAAATGTTCCTGAGGTGCCAGCACCGACTAGAGAGGAAGTTAATGATAATGATCAAGATACTTCTGATCAAGCTCCTACTGAAATTCGAAGGTCCACAAGGACACGTTCCGCACCAGAGTGGTACGGCAACCCTGTCTTGGAAATCATGTTGTTAGACAACGGTGAACCTTCGAACTATGAAGAAGCGATGGCGGGACCAGATTCCGACAAATGGCTAGAAGCCATGAAATCCGAGATAGGATCCATGTATGAAAACAAAGTATGGACTTTGACTGACTTGCCCGTTGAGCGGCGAGCCATAGAAAATAAATGGATCTTTAAGA
>NW_025281793.1:0-1195 GCF_018294505.1 Triticum aestivum
TAACATAAATAGATTATTGAATAGTTTGCACTAGAAATCACCTGACAAATATGCATATATGCAATATTTTTGGTCATATCCAAGGTAGTCATGTCCTCATCATCCTCCCCTTCTTGAAAATAAAGCCGTCCTCGGCGTTGCTTAATCTGAAATGTGGCTAACAAAAGAGACAAGGTGTACATGTTGTATATGTATATGTCATCCATTTTTACTTCCCTTGATTTTTGCATATATAACACATGAATAGATGAGTAACTTGCATAGTTCATAAAATCTAAAGCCAAAAAATTAGCACAAGAAGTAGAAGGCATGAAAATATTGCAACTCAGTTTGCACATATAAGTGAAGCTCTTATTCATTTCAAAAGATTGACAATGTTCATCATTAAACCATCCCAACATTGGTGAATAAACCTTACTTGCATCAAATTTACATGCTACAACATGCTTAAATAAGCAAACATGCAATAAGTCATTTAAGACAGAATCATCACCAAGATTAGAGGTCATATCAAAATGATTAAACATTGGTTCTTTTGCATCAATAGTTAATTCAATGGGTGCACTCAAAATTGTTGGTAGTTCAGTTGTTTGATCACATGGCAAAGTCAAATTATCAACGTAGTCCTCTAAAATAGGTGGTGTCATCAAAGTAGTGGGTAGCTCATCAGATGGTGCATTCAAATTGACAAGGCATTCATCATTCTTATGTAGAGATGGAAGATCAGTACCTTTGTCATTACCTCTTATGATCAACTCAGATGATGTAGCCACTCTCGGGGGCGATGTGTCACATGGTGGAGGTGATGTAGTCCTGACAACAACGGATGTGGTTGTCATAGTATGCCTAGTAATTGAAGGAACAATCGTATCAACTCTTGGAATGTGCATCGTGCGCTTGTTCTCCTCGTGGCCAACATGTCGTTTTATTTCCTGTTCAGCTTTGCAAGCAAGATGAAACAAATGGTCCATAGGATAACACTCTTCATGAATTAGTATCTCTTGAATATCACGGTTTAATCCTCCCCAAAATCTATCCATAAAATCATCTTCACTTTCTTCTAAAGAGGAATGCAACAAGGTAGTTTGTAAATCATCATAATATTTTGTTACAGTTTCACTACCTTGTTTTAAGTGTTGCAACTTCTTAATCATGTCACGAGTATAATAAGCAGGGACGAAAGTATGTCGCATGG
>NW_025281794.1:0-1195 GCF_018294505.1 Triticum aestivum
TCGACTTTGACGATCCGACTACGAGCGTGCGAGGACGTCGCGCCTTAGCAATCGCTAAACCAACTCCGAGAGGTTATTGACCACGCCGGAGCACGATCAACCTGACCACGAGGGTCTGTTTCCTGCGAGCAAACGAAGAACAAGCAAGAAACTAAGATTGCAATCTGGATATTGCGAATATAAGATGAAAGCTTTATTGATCAAGGTGGGGTTCTGTGACGCCTTTGTCTGGTCGTTGAACACAAACGAAGTACGCGAAGTTGCAGCTATGGCGAACTTTTAATCTAAACAAAACCCAAAGTCTAAACGATTCCCTAAGGGCTGTATATATGGAGGAAGAGGGGGGAATTTCGTGGCCCTTGGTGGAGGGGTCCGAAATCAACCCTATCTCTTGTTTCCCCACACATACGGACTCTAAAAATAGCCTATACTTATGTATTTCGAAATTACATGGGCCTGGCCCAATAATAAGGTGACGCAGCACCTAAAATAGCCTCGGGACAAAATTTATGAAGTGGCATCTTGTATATTTCGTCCAAGGCTTCATGCACCCATTATGGTGGCTTCAAAGTCCTGAAATCATCACTTGTAACTCCGTTCTTGTTCCCCTTGCGCATGCCATCATCTCCATGCTTGTTCTTGCTCCAATGTTCATCCTTCTCCAAGCTAGGCCCTGTGACGCCCGGGTAATTAAGCTACAGCGAACCTCTGCTAATGATGCCACGTCACCTCGTTTACTGATGGTAAACTCGTGTTAGTTCAAAACGATTCAAATTCAAATTTAAAATATAGGCAAACAACAAAAGTTTTCAAATAATAAAACTAAAATGTTCTGGTGGTGCCAAATAATGCGTAGGTAATTATGGTGGAGAAACCACACTTGTATAAAATATGTAAATACTCAAAATGAATATAATAGTAGCAAAACAATTAGTTAAATGATTATAAAATAATAAACAATTACAAATGGTTTTATATTAGGTGCCAAGTTAATTGCGGTGGTGGCATAAGTATTAAAAATATTTTAGGTGCAACTTGGGTTTTTCATAGACACCGAAATTTAATAAAACAGAAAAGAAGAAAAGAAATAAAGTAGAAAAACAAACTAACAAAAAAAAAAGAGAAACCCCCCAAACCCCCGGGCCAACCGACCCAGCTAGCCAACCGGCCGGCCCAGTCGGCCAGCCCACCCGGG
>NW_025281795.1:0-1195 GCF_018294505.1 Triticum aestivum
TATTCAAGTATCCCTTTATGCTATCCAGAAATTCTATATCATTTCCAATCAGCAATATGTCATCCACATATAATATCAGAAATGCTACAGAGCTCCCACTCACTTTCTTGTAAATACAGGCTTCTCCGAAAGTCTGTATAAAACCAAATGCTTTGATCACACTATCAAAACGTTTATTCCAACTCCGAGAGGCTTGCACCAGTCCATAAATGGATCGCTGGAGCTTGCACACTTTGTTAGCTCCCTTTGGATCGACAAAACCTTCCGGTTGCATCATATACAACTCTTCTTCCAGAAATCCATTCAGGAATGCAGTTTTGACATCCATCTGCCAAATTTCATAATCATAAAATGCGGCAATTGCTAACATGATTCGGACGGACTTAAGCATCGCTACAGGTGAGAAGGTCTCATCGTAGTCAATCCCTTGAACTTGCCGAAAACCTTTTGCGACAAGTCGAGCTTTGTAGACAGTAACATTACCATCAGCGTCAATCTTCTTCTTAAAGATCCATTTATTCTCAATTGCTTGCCGATCATCGGGCAAGTCAACCAAAGTCCATACTTTGTTCTCATACATGGATCCCATTTCAGATTTCATGGCTTCAAGCCACTTTGCGGAATCTGGGCTCACCATCGCTTCTTCATAGTTCGTAGGTTCATCATGATCTAGTATCATGACTTCCAGAATAGGATTACCGTACCACTCTGGTGTGGATCTTACTCCCGTTGATCTACGAGGTTCAACAGTATCTTGATCTGAAGTTTCATGATCATTATCATTGGCTTCTTCACTAACTGGTGTAGGTGTCACTGAAACAGTTTTCTGTGATGAACTACTCTCCAGTAAGGGAGCAGGTACAGTTACCTCGTCAAGTTCTACTTTCCTCCCACTCACTTCTTTCGAGAGAAACTCCTTCTCTAGAAAGGATCCATTCTTAGCAACGAATGTCTTGCCTTCGGATCTGTGATAGAAGGTGTACCCAATAGTCTCCTTTGGGTATCCTATGAAGACACATTTCTCCGATTTGGGTTCGAGCTTATCAGGTTGAAGCTTTTTCACATAAGCATCGCAGCCCCAAACTTTAAGAAACGACAACTTTGGTTTCTTGCCAAACCACAGTTCATAAGGCGTCGTCTCAACGGATTTTGATGGTGCCCTATTTAACGTGAATGCGGCCGTCTCTAAAGCATA
>NW_025281796.1:0-1195 GCF_018294505.1 Triticum aestivum
TATGACATGCTGGTAGGCAGTATGACTTGTATCGTCCACAACTCACTTGTGTTCTACTCGTGCATATAACATCAACATCAATAACCAGGCTCGGATGCCACTGTTGGGTTTCGTAGTAATTTCAAAAAATTTCCTACGCGCACACAGGATCATGTGATGCATAGCAACGAGAGGAGAGTGTTGTCTACGTACCCAACGCAGACCGACTGCGGAAGCGATGACACGACGTAGAGGAAGTAGTCGTACGTCTTCACGATCCAACCGATCAAGCACCGAAACTACGGCACCTCCGAGTTCGAGCACACGTTCAGCTCGATGACGATCCCCGGACTCCGATCCAGCAAAGTGTCGGGGAAGAGTTTCGTCAGCACGACGGCGTGGTGACGATCTTGATGAACTACAGCAGCAGGGCTTCGCCTAAACTCCGCTACAGTATTATCGAGGAATATGGTGGCAGGGGCACCGACACGGCTAAGGAATCGATCACGTGGATCAACTTGTGTCAACTTGTGTGTTTAGAGGTGCCCCTGCCTCCGTATATAAAGGAGCCAAGGGGAAAGGGGGCGCCGGCCAAGAGGGAGAGGCGCAGGAGGAGTCCTACTCCTACCGGGAGTAGGACTCCCCCCCCCCCCCAATCCTATTCCAACTAGGATTCCCAAGGGGGAAAGAGGGAGAGGGGTGGCCGGCCACCTCTCCTAGTCCTAATAGGACTAGGGAAAGGGGGGAGGCGCGCAGCCCCTTTGGGCTGCCCCTTTCTCCTTTCCACTAAGGCCCATGATGGCCCATATGGCTCCCGGGGGGTTCCGGTAACCTCCCGGTAACCCGGTAAAATCCCGATTTCACCCGGAACACTTCCGATGTCCAAACATAGACTTCCAATATATCAATCTTTATGTCTCGACCATTTCGAGACTCCTCGTCATGTCCGTGATCACATCCGGGACTCCGAACAACCTTCGGTACATCAAAATGCATAAACTCATAATATAACTGTCATCGTAACCTTAAGCGTGCGGACCCTACGGGTTCGAGAACAATGTAGACATGACCGAGACACGTCTCTGGTCAATAACCAATAGCGGGACCTGGATGCCCATATTGGCTCCTACATATTCTACGAAGATCTTTATCGGTCAGACCGCATAACAACATACGTTGTTCCCTTTGTCATCGGTATGTTACTTGCCCGAGATTC
>NW_025281797.1:0-1195 GCF_018294505.1 Triticum aestivum
GATTCTAAGCGCAAGGAGACAGTCTACGAAGTCAGAGACATATTATAACTTCGTGTGTCCCCACTTCGAGCAGTTAAGTGTTTTGGAGTGAAGGGAAAGTTAGCACCACGATTTGTGGGGCCATACAAAGTTTTGGAACGTATGGGAGAAGTTGCTTACAAGTTGGAATTGCCTGAAGGATTGTCAGGAGTTCACAATGTGTTCCACGTTTCCCAGTTGAAGAAGTGCCACGCAGAGATGGCTGATATTCGTCTCAGAGATACAGTGCCGCTTGAAGCGATTCAGTTGCATAGCGATTTGACCTACGAGGAGAAACCAATCAAGATTCTCGAGTTTGCCAGCCGAGTCACATGCAGCAAGGTTATCAAGTTCTGCAAAGTTCAGTGGAGCCACCATACCGAGGATGAAACCACCTGGGAGTGAGAGGAAGACCTACGAACGGACCACCCGCACCTATTTTCTAGCCAACTCGAATCTCGAGGGCGAGATTCATCTTAAGGGGGGTAGGTTTGTAACATCCCAAATTTTCAATTTGGAATGTTATACATTAGATCATCAATGCATATCATATTTTATTGCATTTTGGCTTGATCCTAGAAATTCTACGCAACTCAAGGACCCACGGAGAGAGTTGGGATTTCGTTATTTTCATATTTGAGTTTTTCTCAAATTTTGGAAAGAGGAGCGTTTGATTTTAATTATTTTTCTCTTCGAATATTTCTTATATGAAAATAAAAGAGAGGGGATAAAATGATTCTCCAAAATAAAGAAATATTGGGGTTTAATATTAAAATCAAATAAGATTTTTAATCCGAGTTTATTGCTATTTTATTTGAATTAGGAAAAGAAATGCATTTTTCAAAATTGGATTAGAGGCCCAAATAAATGTTCACCTTGTCCGCTATATTTTTAGAGGACGGGAAAAATTTATTTCAGGAATTTTGGAGTCCGCTTAGTATTTCTTGTCTTCATTTTTCTGCTCGCGGAATTATTTAAAAAAAGTCAAACCGACCTACAGGCCGTGGGCGACCCGGACTCCCGCCGCCCCGGGCCTTATAAGCCGCCCACCACGGCCCGAGATGCCGAAGCCGCCAGCCCAGCCGCCTAAATCCTAACCCTAACCCCGCGCCGCCACCCACCAGTGCCGCCGCCGTCGACCCCGCCGGACGCCGCCGCCGCCGACCCGGACGCCGTC
>NW_025281798.1:0-1195 GCF_018294505.1 Triticum aestivum
AGTATCAAATACCTAGGTACTACTGCGAGCATTAGTAAGGTACACATCAATAACATGTATATCACATATACCTTTGTTCACTTTGCCATCCTTCTTATCCGCCAAATACTTGGGGCAGTTCCGCTTCCAGTGCCCAGTCTGCTTGCAGTAGAAGCACTCAGTTTCAGGCTTTGGTCCAGACTTGGGTTTCTTCTCTTGAGCAGCAACTTGTTTGATGTTCTTCTTGAAGTTCCCCTTCTTCTTCCCTTTGCCTTTTTTCTTGAAACTGGTGGTCTTGTTAACCATCAACACTTGATGCTCCTTCTTGATTTCTACCTCCGCGGCTTTTAGCATTGCGAAGAGCTCGGAATTAGTCTTGTCCATCCCTTGCATATTATAGTTCATCACGAAGCTCTTGTAGCTTGGTGGCAGTGATTGGAGAATTCTTTCAATGACACTATCATCAGGAAGATTAACTCCCAGTTGAATCAAGTGATTATTATACCCAGACATTTTGAGTATGTGTTCACTGACAGAACTATTCTCTTCCATCTTGCAGCTATAGAACTTATTGGAGACTTCATATCTCTCAATCCGGGCATTTGCTTGAAATATTAACTTCAACTCCTGGAACATCTCATATGCCCCATGACGTTCAAAACGTCGTTGAAGATCCGGTTCTAAGCCGTAAAGAATGGCACACTGAACTATCGAGTAGTCATCAGCTTTGCTCTGTCAGACGTTCTTAACATCGTCAGCTGCATCAGCAGCAGGCCTGGCACCCAGCGGTGCTTCCAGGACGTAATTCTTCTGTGCAGCAATGAGGATAATCCTCAGGTTACCGACCCAGTCCGTGTAATTGCTACCATCATCTTTCAACTTTGCTTTCTCAAGGAACGCATTAAAATTCAACGGAACAACAGCACGAGCCATCTATCTACAACAAACATAGACAAGCAAAATACTATCAGGTACTAAGTTCATGATAAATTTAATTTCAATTAATCATATTACTTAAGAACTCCCACTTAGACAGACATCTCTCTAGTCATCTAAGTGATCACGTGATCCAAATCAACTAAACCATGTCCGATCATCACGTGAGATGGAGTAGTTTCAATGGTGAACATCATTATGTTGATCATATCTACTATATGATTCACGCTCGACCTTTCGGTCTCCGTGTTCTGAGGGCATATCTGTATATGCTAGGCTC
>NW_025281799.1:0-1195 GCF_018294505.1 Triticum aestivum
GCCAAGGCGAGGCGCGGACGGGCGGAGCATCGGGCGGCGGCGGGCGCGGATCCGGGCCCGTGCGGGACGGCCTCGGGCCCCACGAGCCGCGGGCGGCGGGGAGAGAGAGGAGGCGCGGTGGGGAGGAGCTGGGGCGACGTGGCGCAACGCCACTGGCCGGGAGCGGCGGCGGGGAGACGGGGCAGCGCTGGATTGGCCGGAGTGAGGTGGAGGCTGGACATGTCCGGCGGGGTTGGACATGTCCGGCGCGCGAGGGGAGCGGGGCTAGGGTTCATCTGCGTGAAAATCCCAGATTATAACACTTAAAACATTCTGTCGTTGCCGACCTGCCCCGTTACCTATTCGTAAATGCGATGGAGTTCCCGAAGAAAAGAGCCGACTTCACCATGAGGACCTGAAACAGAGAAATGAAGACATCAATGAAAGGGATCAACCTCTTCGAAAGGGCAGCCAAGGCCGAGAAGACTCGTTAGGTTTTTCGCTACCAGCACCTTTCCCCCATTACTCCACCGCTTAAATCTCGGGACGAGATTTCTTGTAGTGGAGGAGAATTGTGACGCCCAGATACTTAAGCTACAGTAAACCACTGTTAATGATGCCACGTCAGCACAATTACTGTTGCTAATCTCGCGTTAGTTCAAAACTGATTCAAATTCAAATTCAAAATCAAATCAAACGGTAAAAGTTTTCAAACTTTAAAACTAAAATATTCTAGTTGTGCCAAATAATGCAAAGTTAATTGTGGTGAAGAAACCCCACTTTTATAAAATGTTTTTATACCCTAAAATGATTAAAACAGTAGGTAAAACAATTAAATAAATGCATTTTGGGTTTTATAAAATACTAAAACTATTTTGTTCAGGGATAAAACCTTTCGTGGCAGTAGTTATAATTGTAACTCTATTTTAGCTATGGGTTTCACTTTTTGTAAAACTATAAACTATTATATAAGAAAAATAAAACAGAACAGAAAATAAATAAAAGAAAGAAAATACAAAAGAGAAACAGAAAAAAAAAGAAAGAAAAGGAAGCCCCCCTGCTGAACCGCGGCCCAGCTGGCCATTGGGCCAACCAGGCCGGCCCAGGTCGGCCCCGCTCCTCTCCCTTATCCCCTCGGTCCAACCCACGTTCCCCCCCCCCACCGACACTCCCCCCCTCCCGAAAATATCTCTCCCCCTCTCCCCCGATTGGATCG
>NW_025281800.1:0-1195 GCF_018294505.1 Triticum aestivum
GCCAAGGCGAGGCGCGGACGGGCGGAGCATCGGGCGGCGGCGGGCGCGGATCCGGGCCCGTGCGGGACGGCCTCGGGCCCCACGAGCCGCGGGCGGCGGGGAGAGAGAGGAGGCGCGGTGGGGAGGAGCTGGGGCGACGTGGCGCAACGCCACTGGCCGGGAGCGGCGGCGGGGAGACGGGGCAGCGCTGGATTGGCCGGAGTGAGGTGGAGGCTGGACATGTCCGGCGGGGTTGGACATGTCCGGCGCGCGAGGGGAGCGGGGCTAGGGTTCATCTGCGTGAAAATCCCAGATTATAACACTTAAAACATTCTGTCGTTGCCGACCTGCCCCGTTACCTATTCGTAAATGCGATGGAGTTCCCGAAGAAAAGAGCCGACTTCACCATGAGGACCTGAAACAGAGAAATGAAGACATCAATGAGAGGGATCAACCTCTTCGAAAGGGCAGCCAAGGCCGAGAAGACTCGTTAGGTTTTTCGCTACCAGCACCTTTCCCCCATTACTCCACCGCTTAAATCTCGGGACGAGATTTCTTGTAGTGGAGGAGAATTGTGACGCCCAGATACTTAAGCTACAGTAAACCACTGTTAATGATGCCACGTCAGCACAATTACTGTTGCTAATCTCGCGTTAGTTCAAAACTGATTCAAATTCAAATTCAAAATCAAATCAAACGGTAAAAGTTTTCAAACTTTAAAACTAAAATATTCTAGTTGTGCCAAATAATGCAAAGTTAATTGTGGTGAAGAAACCTCACTTTTATAAAATGTTTTTATACCCTAAAATGATTAAAACAGTAGGTAAAACAATTAAATAAATGCATTTTGGGTTTTATAAAATACTAAAACTATTTTGTTCAGGGATAAAACCTTTCGTGGCAGTAGTTATAATTGTAACTCTATTTTAGCTATGGGTTTCACTTTTTGTAAAACTATAAACTATTATATAAGAAAAATAAAACAGAACAGAAAATAAATAAAAGAAAGAAAATACAAAAGAGAAACAGAAAAAAAAAGAAAGAAAAGGAAGCCCCCCTGCTGAACCGCGGCCCAGCTGGCCATTGGGCCAACCAGGCCGGCCCAGGTCGGCCCCGCTCCTCTCCCTTATCCCCTCGGTCCAACCCACGTTCCCCCCCCCCACCGACACTCCCCCCCTCCCGAAAATATCTCTCCCCCTCTCCCCCGATTGGATCG
>NW_025281801.1:0-1195 GCF_018294505.1 Triticum aestivum
GCACCTCGTCCCCTGTGATTCCTCTTCCTTAGCGCATCTCCAGCCATTGGCCCCCCAGGAGGGGCAAAAAATCACCCCCTGGGGGCGCACCGGCGCTAAACCGCGCACTGGGGGCGTGATGCCCCCCAGTCGCGGCGCCCACGGTTCGTGCAAAAAAGGCAAACACGACGCAAAACGACTCAAATTTAACGCAAACACGGCGAGTTCGTTCAAACTTAAACATATTTTACAAAAAAAAATTGCCGCGGGCTACCCCCGCCGTCTCCCTCGCCGCCCGCCCACGCGGTTCTACATGCCGAGGAGGCTGTAGAACCGCGTGTAGTCGCCGACGTCGTCGTCGTCGTCATCGTCGTCGTCGTCGCCGCCGCCCCCGCCTGAACCTCCGCCGTCCCTGCTGCACCCCTCCCCCGGTTGGCGTGGCGGGTTGGAAGGTGCGGGGGCGTCGTCGTCGTCACTGTCGAGGATCACGACACCGTGCTCGTCCTCGCGCCCACGCTTGCGGGCGGCGATCTCCTCCAGGGCCTGGCGCTGCCGGACCGTCTCGTCGCGGAGGTAGTCGTTCCGCGCCCACTGCATGGCGTCCTCGTTGGAGAAGCCGCGTCGGGCTATCTCCTCGTACTCCGCGGGGAGGCCGGGCTCCGGCTTGGGCTCAACGAGGATGAAACGGCCGGTGAGTGGCGAGGCGTTGGCACCGATACGGACGCCGGAGCTGTGGGTGCGCGTGGCGACCGGCGTGTCCTGGGTCTCCGGCTTGACGGGGCGGAGGCAGGGCGAGCCGCCGGATGAGGAGGAGGACCCCCCGGTCTCCATGCACCTCGGGGTCCAGGAGCCCCGGCGGCGTGAGAAGGAAGGGGGAGCGGGGTAGTCGAGGCGCGGCGTGTTGCCGCCCTCAATGTACTCGAGGACGGCCTCCAACGTGCGCCCTGGAACGCCCCACCACCGACGCCGGCCGGCGGAGTTGAGCCTGCCGGAGGGCACGACGCCGTTGGTGGCCTCGAGCTGCTGGGCGTGACGGTGGCGGAAGTACGGTTCCCAGAGCGGGCTGTCAGGGACGTACCGTGGCCCCTCCCTCGCCGCACGCGGCAGGTTTGAGCGGATGCGTGCGATCTCCGCACGCCGCGCCGCGCCGGTGGGTATCGGGGGCACCGGCACGCCGCCCGCGCTGATCCTCCACGCCCCGGGCACCCGCATGTCC
>NW_025281802.1:0-1195 GCF_018294505.1 Triticum aestivum
GTGAGAACATAACGATAGCCACCGCGAGCCTCAACACTCATCGGACCGCACACATCAGTATGTATGATTTCCAATAAGTCGGTTGCTCGCTCCATTGTTCCTGAGAACGGAGTTTTGGTCATTTTACCCATAAGGCATGGTTCGCACGTGTCAAATGATTCATAATCAAGAGACTCTAAAAGTCCATCAGCATGGAGCTTCTTCATGCGTTTGACACCTATGTGACCAAGGCGGCAGTGCCACAAGTATGTGGGACTATCATTATCAACCTTACTTCTTTTGGTACTCACATTATGAACATGTGTAGCATCACGTTCGAGATTCATAAAGAATAAACCATTCACCATAGGAGCATGACCATAAAACATATCTCTCATAAAAATGGAACAACCATTATTCTCAGATTTAAAAGAGTAGCCATCTCGAATTAAACAAGATCCCGATACAATGTTCATGCTCAAAGCTGGCACTAAATAACAATCATTAAGGTTTAAAACTAATCCCGAAGGGAGATGCAGAGGTAGCGTGCCGACGGCGATCACATTGACCTTGGAACCATTCCCGACGCGCATCGTCACCTCGTCCTTTGCCAGTTTCCGCTTATTCCGCAGCCCCTGCTTTGAGTTACAAATGTGAGCAACTGCACCGGTATCAAATACCCAGGAGCCACTACGGGCACTAGTAAGGTACACATCAATTACATGTATATCACATATACCTTTGGTTTTGCCGGCCTTCTTATCCGCTAAGTACTTAGGGCAGTTCCGCTTCCAGTGACCGCTTCCCTTGCAATAAAAGCACTCAGTCTCGGGCTTGGGTCCATTCTTTGGCTTCTTCCCGGCAGCTTGCTTGCCGGGCACGGCAACCTCCTTGCCGTCCTTCTTGAAGTTCTTTTTACCCTTGCCTTTCTTGAACTTAGTGGTTTTATTGACCATCAACACTTGATGTTCCTTCCTGACTTCTACCTCTGCTGATTTCAGCATAGCAAATACTTCAGGAATGGTCTTTTCCATCCCCTGCATATTGAAGTTCATCACAAAGCTCTTGTAGCTTGGTGGAAGCGACTGGAGGATTCTGTCAATGACCGCATCATCCGGGAGATTAACTCCCAGCTGAGTCAAGCGGTTATGCAACCCAGACATAGTGAGTATGTGCTCACTGACAGAACTGTTTTCCTCCATCTTACAGCTGAAGA
>NW_025281803.1:0-1195 GCF_018294505.1 Triticum aestivum
GATAGAAAACAAATGGATCTTTAAGAAGAAGACGGACGCGGATGGTAATGTTACCATCTATAAAGCTCGACTTGTCGCTAAGGGTTATCGACAGGTTCAAGGGATTGACTACGATGAGACATTCTCTCCCGTAGCGAAGCTAAAGTCCGTCCGAATCATGTTAGCAATTGCCGCATACTATGATTATGAGATATGGCAGATGGACGTCAAAACAGCATTCCTTAACGGGCATCTTAAGGAAGAACTGTATATGATGCAGCCGGAAGGTTTTGTCGATCCTCAGAACGCTAACAAAGTATGCAAGCTCCAGCGATCCATTTATGGACTGGTGCAAGCATCTCGGAGTTGGAACATTCGCTTTGATGAGATGATCAAAGCGTTTGGGTTTATGCAGACTTATGGAGAAGCCTGCGTTTACAAGAAAGTGAGTGGGAGCTCTGTAGCATTTCTCATATTATATGTAGATGACATACTCCTGATGGGAAATGATATAGAATTTCTGGACAGCATTAAGGCCTACTTGAATAAGTGTTTTTCTATGAAGGACCTTGGAGAAGCTGCTTATATATTAGGCATCAAGATCTATAGAGATAGATCGAGACGCCTCATAGGTCTTTCACAAAGTACATACCTTGATAAGATTTTGAAGAGATTCAGAATGGATCAGTCCAAGAAGGGGTTCTTGCCTATGTTACAAGGTATGAGACTGAGCTCAGCTCAGTCACCGACCACGGCAAAAGATAAAGAAGGGATGAGTGTCATCCCCTATGCTTCAGCCATAGGATCTATTATGTATGCCATGCTGTGTACCAGACCCGATGTAAACCTTGCCGTAAGTTTGGTAGCAAGATACCAAAGTAATCCCGGCAAGGAACACTGGACAGCGGTCAAGAATATCCTGAAGTACCTGAAAAGGACAAAGGACATGTTTCTCGTTTATGGAGGAGACGAAGAGCTCGTCGTAAAGGGTTACGTCGACGCTAGCTTTGACTCAGATCCGGATGACTCTAAGTCACAAACCGGATACGTGTATATGTTGAATGGTGGAGCAGTAAGCTGGTGCAGCTGCAAGCAGAGCGTCGTGGCGGGATCTACGTGTGAAGCGGAGTACATGGCAGCCTCGGAGGCAGCACATGAAGCGATTTGGGTGAAGGAGTTCATCACCGACCTAGGAGTCATACCCAATGCGTCGGGG
>NW_025281804.1:0-1195 GCF_018294505.1 Triticum aestivum
GTTGTCCTCAATTTCAACGCGTTCCTAGAGAAAACCAAGCTGAAAGATGATGGCAGCAACTATACGGACTGGGTCCGGAACCTGAGGCTCATCCTCATAGTTGCCAAGAAAGATTATGTCTTAGAAGCACCGCTAGGTGAAGCACCAATCCCTGAGAACCAAGACGTTATGAACGCTTGGCAGCAGCGTGCTGATGATTACTCCCTCGTTCAGTGCGGCATGCTTTACAGCTTAGAACTGGGTCTCCAAAAGCGTTTTGAGAAACATGGAGCATACGAGATGTTCGAGGAGCTGAAACTGGTTTTTCAAGCTCATGCCCGGGTCGAGAGATATGATGTCTCCGACAAGTTCTTCAGCTGTAAAATGGAGGAGAACAGTTCTGTTAGTGAGCACATACTCAGAATGTCTGGGTTGCACAACCGCTTGTCTCAGCTGGGAGTTAATCTCCCGGATGACGCGGTCATTGACAGAATCCTCCAGTCGCTTCCACCAAGCTACTAGAGCTTTGTGATGAACTACAATATGCAGGGGATGGAAAAGACCATTCCCGAGGTATATTCAATGCTGAAATCAGCTGAGGTAGAGATCAGAAAAGAACATCAAGTGTTGATGGTGAATAAAACCACTAAGTTCAAGAAGGGCAAGGGTAAGAAGAACTTCAAGAAGGACGGCAAGGGAGTTGCCACGCCCGGTAAGCCAGTTACCGGGAAGAAGTCATAGAATGGACCCAAGCCCGAGACTGAGTGCTTTTACTGCAAGGGAAGTGGTCACTGGAAGCGGAACTGCCCCAAATATTTAGCGGACAAGAAGAAGGCCGGCAACACCCAAGGTATATGTGATATACAAGTAATTGATGTGTACCTTACCAGTACTCGTAGTAGCTCCTGGGTATTTGATACCGGTGCGGTTGCTCATATTTGTAACTCAAATCAGGAACTACGGAATAAACGGAGACTGGCAAAAGACGAGGTGACGATGCGCGTCGGGAATGGTTCCAAGGTCGATGTGATCGCCGTCGGCACGCTACCTCTGCATCTACCCACGGGATTAGTTATAAACCTCAATAATTGTTATTTAGTGCCAGCTTTGAGCATGAACATTGTATCTGGATCTCGTTTAATTCGAGATGGCTACTCATTTAAATCTGAGAATAATGGTTGTTCTATTTATTTGAGAGATATGTTTTATGGTCATG
>NW_025281805.1:0-1195 GCF_018294505.1 Triticum aestivum
GCTAAACCAATCAAGAGCCTCGACACCGGTACTGCTGTTAGCTTCATTAGGGAACTAATATTCAGATATGGAGTCCCGCACAGCATCATTACGGATAATGGGTCGAACTTTGACTCAGAGGAATTCAGAACCTTCTGCAACTCCCAGGGCACACGGGTCGACTACGCATCAGTCGCCCATCCGCAGTCGAATGGACAAGCAGAGCGAGCTAATGGACTGATTCTCAAGGGACTGAAGCCGCGACTGATGCGTGATCTCAAACACGCGGCTGGAGCTTGGGTCGACGAACTTCCATCTGTACTCTGGGGACTGCGGACCACGCCCAATCGGTCGACCGGAAGAACTCCATTCTTCTTGGTCTATGGAGCCGAAGCAGTCTTGCCGAGTGATCTTCTCCACAATGCTCCTCGAGTCGAAATCTACAACGAAGCAGAAGCTGAACAAGCGCGGCAGGACGCAGTCGACCTTTTAGAGGAAGAAAGGGACATGGCTCTGATCCGGTCGACCATCTACCAACAAGATCTGCGCCGTTTCCACGCCCGAAATGTGAGAGGTCGAGCCTTCCAGGAAGGGGATTTGGTTCTCCGAGTGGATCAGCACAAACCACACAAGCTTGCTCCTTCTTGGGAAGGCCCCTTCATCGTCACCAAGGTTCTCCACAACGGGGCGTACCGTCTTTACAACGTCGAGCATAATATCGACGAGCCCCGAGCTTGGAACGCGGAGCTACTCCGCCCATTTTACACTTAAGTTTTATCACTCGGATGAGTTGCAATAAAGTACTTTTGTAGTTCATGGGTTTAGAAATAATTGTGTCATCACTTTTTATTTTTGTCCACATAAAAACTCCCCCTCAGTGGGTGGCTTAGCCGCGAATCCGTTTCGCCTAAGTTTGTAAAAATCCTATCGAGTGGTGAGCCAGACTCTCACTCGGAGGCTTAGCTGCGAATCTGTTTCGCCTAAGTTTATCAAAATCCTACCGAGTGGTAAGCCAGCCTTCCACTCGGAGGCTTAGCTGCGAATCCGTTTCGCCTAAGTTTATCAAAATCCTACCGAGTGGTAAGCCAGCCTTCCACTCGGGGGCTTAGCTGCAATCCAAGGACTCGCCTAAGTTTATCAAAATCCTACCGAGTGGTAAGCCAGCCTTCCACTCGGGGGCTTAGCTGCAGTCCAAGCACTCGCCTAAGTTTATCAA
>NW_025281806.1:0-1195 GCF_018294505.1 Triticum aestivum
TTGCATGGATGTCGAACCCCAAGGTGCGCTTACGTATCGGTCATCAACAATCGCAGTTTCGGCTGATTCTGGCCCGTTTCTTGGACTATTACTCAGTTTTGGGGTAACGTAGTGATTTCCACGACCAACGAACACCGGTGTGTTTATGTGTCGGTCATCAACATTTGCAGTTTTGGCCGATTTTGGCCCGTTTCATGGACTATTACTCACTGATTTCGGGTCCCTGAGCGATTTCCATGATTGAAGAACCCCGGGGTGCGTTTATGTATCGTTGATCAATAACCCTAGGTTTTACCGATTCAGGGCTCTTTCATGGACTATTACTCACCGTTTTGCAGTCCCAAAGTGATTTCCATGCTTGTTGAACCCCAAGATGTGCTTACGTGCTGGTCGCCAAGACTCGCAGATTGGGCCGGTTCTGGCCCGTTTCTCTGACTATTACTCAGTTTTGGGGTCTCGAAGTGATTTCCACGGTTGACGAACACCGGGGTGCGTTTACGTGTCCGTCATCAACACTCACAATTTTGGCCCATTCTGGTACGTTTTGTGCACTGTTACTCACCGTTTTGGGGTCCCAGAGCGATTTCCATGATTGACGATCCCTGGGGTGCGTTTACGTGCCCGTCGTCAACCCTCACAGTTTTGGCGAATTGTGACCCATTTCGTGGACTATTACTCACCGTTTTGGGATCCCAAAGCCATTTCCATAGTTATTGAACCCCAAGGTGTGCTTACATGTCGGTCATCAACAGTCACAGTTTTGGCCGATTCTGGCCCATTTTGTGGACTATTACTCACTTTTTCGGGGTCCCAGAGTGATTTCCATGATTAACGAATCCCGGGGTGCGTTTACGTGTCAGACATCAACACTCGCGGTTTTTGACGATTCTGGCCCGTTTCATGGACTATTACTCACCGTTTTGCGGTCACGAAGCGATTTCCATAGTTGTTGAATCCCAAGGTGCGCTTACGTTTCGGTCATCAACTCTCATAGTATTGGCCAATTCTGGCCCGTTTCGTGGACTATTACTGATTGTTTTGGGGTCCCGGAGTGATTTCCACGATTAACAAACCCCGTGGTGCGTTTAACTGTCGGTCATCAACACTCGTGGTTTTTGTCGATTCTGGCCCGTTTCATGGACTATTACTCACATTTTTGGGGTCCCAAAGCAATTTGCATGGATGTCGAACCCCA
>NW_025281807.1:0-1195 GCF_018294505.1 Triticum aestivum
TGAATAAAAGACAATTATCATGAACAAGGAAATATAATAATAATACTTTTATTATTGCCTCTAGGGCATATTTCCAACAGTCTCCCACTTGCACTAGAGTCAATAATCTAGTTCACATCGCCATGTGATTAACACTCACAGGTCACATCGCCATGTGACTAATACCCAAGAGTTTACTAGAGTCAGTAGTCTAGTTCACATCACTATGTGATTAACACTCAATGAGTTTTATGTTTGATCATGTTGCTTGTGAGAGAGGTTTTAGTCAACGGGTCTGAACCTTTCAGATCCGTGTGTGCTTTACAAATCTCTATGTCATCTCCTAGATGTAGCTACCACGCTCTATTTGGAGCTATTCCAAACAACTGTTCTACTTGGAGCTATTCTAAATTATTGCTCCATTATATGTATCCGGTCTCTCTACTCAGAGCTATCCGGATAGGTGTCAAGCTTGCATCGTCGTAACCTTTACGATGAACTCTTTTACCACCTCCATAATCGAGAAAATTCCTTAGTCCACTAGTTACTAAGGATAACTTTGACCGCTGTCCTGTGAGCCATTCTTGGATCACTCTTGTACCCCTTGACTGACTCATGGCAAGGCATACTTCAGGTGCGGTACACAGCATAGCATACTGAAGAGCCTACGTCTTAAGCATAGGGGACGACCTTCGTCCTTTCTCTCTATTCTGCCGTGGTCGAGCTTTAAGTCTTAACTTCGTACCTTACAACTCAGGCAAGAACTCCTTCTTTGACTGGTCCATCTTGAACACCTTCAAGATCATGTCAAGGTATGTGCTCATTTGAAAGTATTATTAAGCATTTTGATCTATCTTTATAGATCTTGATGCTCAATGTTCAAGTAGCTTAATCCAGGCTTTCCATTGAAAAACACTTTCAAAATAACCCTATATGCTTTCCAGAAATTCTACGTCATTTCTGATCAACAATATGTCAACAACATATACTCATCAGAAATTCTATAGTGCTCCCACTCACTTCTTTGGAAATACAAGTTTCTCATAAACTTTGTACAAACCCAAAATTTTTGATCATCATCAAAGCATACATTCCAACTCCGAGATGCTCACTCCAGTCCTTAGAAGGATTGCTGGAGCTTTGCATACTTATTAGCATCTTTCGGGATTGACAAAACCTTCCGGTTGTATCACATACAACCTTTCCTCATTAAAAT
>NW_025281808.1:0-1195 GCF_018294505.1 Triticum aestivum
CGCGCCGTGATTTTGTTGGTGTTCTAGGCTCGCGTCTCTAGCACAGTCTAGCCTAGGACCAGCACAGTACCGTCGTTGAGCGTTTATTCAACTTTGCATCTCTGAATTGATTATTGCTGACCCTTTTTGCTACCATACTATAAGCCTTCCCAGCTCCACATACATCTACGTCGTGTGTTCGACTCTCCCTGGTAATCGCTCTATCCAAGCTTTGAGAGTTTTTGACTACAACGGTTGCCGATCACCGCCTGCTGCTGGGTAAGAACTGGTAAGAATTTGAGATTTGCTTGACGGATTTGTGACACCCACCACCACCACTTGTTCGTAGTCTGTAGGATCATATTCTTGTGTGTTTCTATTGCTGCTAACCATGCCAGGATCACAGGCCGACGAGATTGACTGGGAGAATTTATCGAACAAGGAGCTTCATGATAAGTTTCAGCAAATGATGACTGAACAGGTGCAAGATGTGCTGAACAATTTTGAAGAGGCCATGGAGAAGATCACTGGCCTTGAGAAGACGTTCGAAACAAAGCTCGATAACAAGTTTAATGAATTGCTCGCGCGTCTTCCACCACCACCACCCGCTGTACCTAACGCACCTCTCCAACAACAACAACAACGACTACCTCCACGTCGCGAAGCAGACCTCCGCCGAGCAAGCCGTGTTCCTCTTGCGTTTGGCCAAACTGTTGGTGCTGTTGTTGATACTTCTGTGGCTCCTGCTGCTGATGCGGAGGAGGATGATTATGTGGGAGATTATGAGGATGAGGTTGATCAAAATCAACACTACGTGCAGCCACCTGTACCACCACCAGCAGGTCGACCTCAGGTATATATTCGTAATGGTAGGCCTGCACCACCACCTCAGGTACGCGATGATGTCCATATTCCTAAACTGAAATTGAATATTCCACCATTTGAGGGTAGATATGTTCCTGATATATATCTTACTTGGGAGTTAGAAACTGAACAACGATTTACATGTTTACAATATCCTGAGGAGAGACGAGTTGCTGCTGCTGTTTGTGCTTTCACTAGTTTTGCATGTGTATGGTGGTCTGAACATTGTAGATTATATCCTATTCCAACTACTTGGGCTGCTTTGAAAACTGCTATGCGTACGCGTTGGGTTCCACCATATTATCAACGTGAATTGCTTCAAAAATTGCAGCGTTTAAGACAAGGAAAAAAT
>NW_025281809.1:0-1195 GCF_018294505.1 Triticum aestivum
ATTGTAGAGGCATTAATAATATTACTATTCGTTATCGTCATCCTATTCCTAGGCTAGATGATATGCTTGATGAATTGAGTGGCTCTACAATATTCTCCAAAGTTGATTTGCGTAGTGGCTACCATCAAATTCGTATGAAATTGGGAGATGAATGGAAAACAACATTTAAAACTAAGTTTGGATTATATGAGTGGTTAGTCATGCCTTTTGGGTTAACTAATGCACCTAGTACTTTCATGAGATTAATGAACGAAGTTTTACGTGCTTTCATTGGACGATTTGTGGTAGTTTACTTTGATGACATATTGATTTATAGCAGATCTTTGGAAGAACATTTGGAACATTTACGTGCTGTTTTTATTGCTCTACGTGATGCACATTTGTTTGGTAACCTTGGGAAGTGCACCTTTTGCACCGACCGAGTATCTTTTCTTGGCTATGTTGTTACTCCACAGGGAATTGAAGTTGATAAAGCCAAGATTGAAGCTATTGAGAGTTGGCCACAGCCCAAAACGGTCACACACGTGAGGAGTTTTCTTGGCCTCGCTGGATTCTATAGGCGTTTTGTGAGAGATTTCAGCACCATTGCTGCACCTCTCAATGAGCTTACAAAGAAAGATGTGCCTTTTCTTTGGGGTACCGCACAGGAAGAAGCCTTCTCCGTATTGAAAGATAAGTTGACACATGCTCCTTTACTCCAATTTCCTGATTTTAATAAGACTTTTGAGCTTGAATGTGATGCTAGTGGAATTGGATTAGGAGGTGTGTTATTACAAGATGGCAAACCCGTTGCATACTTTTCTGAAAAATTGAGTGGGCCTAGTCTGAATTATTCTACTTATGATAAAGAATTATATGCTCTTGTTCGGACTTTAGAAACATGGCAACATTATTTATGGCCCAAAGAATTTGTTATACATTCTGATCATGAATCTTTGAAACATATTAAAAGTCAAGCTAAACTGAATCGTAGACATGCTAAATGGGTTGAATTCATTGAGACTTTTCCTTATGTCATTAAACACAAGAAGGGAAAAGAAAATGTTATTGCTGATGCATTGTCTCGTCGCTATACTATGCTTTCACAACTTGACTTCAAAATATTTGGTTTGGAGACCATCAAAGATCAATATGTGCATGATGCTGATTTTAAAGATGTAATGCAGAATTGTAAAGAAGGAAGAATGTGGAACAA
>NW_025281810.1:0-1195 GCF_018294505.1 Triticum aestivum
AAAGTGGTGCACATTTTCCTAGGCCATCCTAGGGTTTTTGAATTAAATCATAAATATTTGATTTTGGGCATTTAAAATAATATAAAATATTTAAATGCTCAAATATCTCCAAACTAAAATGTTTCATGTTGGAAATAATCCAACTATGGACCAGGAATAGTTTGGTGATTTTTAAAGTTGCCTAGGTATTTTATTTATTTCAACAAAGTTGCAGATATATTAAATAAAAACAGAAAACAGAAAAGAAAGGGGAAGACTTACCTGTGCGGCCCAGCCAGCTGGCCGGCCCAGCCAGCAACCGACCCAGCCCAGCACTGTAGCTCCCCGTCGTCTTCCTCCCCTCGCCCCGAAGCTGCTGCGTGCTCGCGCGCGCACGGCCGCGCGGCCACCTCCTGCTTGCCGACGCCCTCCTGGCCGCGTGGACGACGCCCGCAGCCCGTCCCGATCCCCCCTGCTCTCTCTCACTCTCCCCGGCTCTCGCCTTCCTCTCCCTCGCTCTCTCTCTCACACGGCCGAACACCACCGTCGCCACCGTTCGCCGTAGCAGTCGTCTCCGACCACCCCTCGCTCCCCCGACTAGCTCAGAAGCTCCGCCACAACTCCCTCTTCCTCCCCACCGCTCCACAGCTCCCCGGAAGCCCTGCATCGCCGCCACGTCGCCGTTCCCCTCTTCGGACTCCGACCACCGTCGCCGTCAAATTCATCGTCTCCGGCGCGTCCCCGAGCCCGCTTCGACGCCCACTGCAACCGCGGTGAGCCCCCGGAGCGTTTCCCCCTTCTTCCCTGGTCTCTCCCGACCTCTAGGCCCTAGCTCCACCTCGACCGAGAGCTCCACGCCGCCGGCGATGTCGCCGTCGTGGCCACGGTCGCTGTAGCGCCCAACCGAGCACACCATCGTGCTCCACACATCACCAGGAGCACGTAGAACGCACCAACGCCTCCCCAAACCCCCTGCAACACTGATCCCGACCGCACCCGAACTCCGGCCGCCGCAGCCGAGCTCGCCGCCGTCAACTCCGGCCACCCCGAGCCCAACCACCACCACCAATAGACGCGGCTCAACCTCAGCAACACGTAGATGCCTTCCGCCGTCCATTTGGTCGCCGGAATGGCAAAAAGCACTCTCGCCGCCATCTCGGATCTCGCCGGCGTCATGTCGCCGGTGGGGTTTGACTTGACCGACCTGGGGTTTGAC
>NW_025281811.1:0-1195 GCF_018294505.1 Triticum aestivum
GGTGAGATTTTACAGTTTTTCGTAGTTTAGATCGAGTCTGTTCTTCATACCTACAGTCCACGAAAAAGCCACAAAAAAAATTAGGGTTAGTTCATCATATCCGAACCAATCTGAGCCTTTGCATAATCTTTTTAGGGTTTTGCTTTGTTGAATTTGCGGTTGCATCGTCGTGTCTAGTTGCTGGTCTTAGAGTCTAGTCTTTTAGAGTTTCGAGTTCTGGTCATAAGTTGTCACGCCGCCGCCGCACCATCATCATCACCCCTGCCATCTACCACCACCGCTTCGAATCCGTATCCATATACCACCACAGCTGTCATATACCACCACCGCTGCCATCTACCACCATATATCCACCACCAATCCGAGTTCTTGTCATATTAGGTTTGTTTTCGAGATCCATCTAGATTCCGATTCGTGTTTCCTTGCCGGAGTAGGTTTCGGAAAAAAAAAAAGAGTCGGGTAGCCACGCTCCGTTTAGGCCCAAAATTTTTCGAAAACGCATTTTTCGAAAAAATTTCTGGCTATCCTATTTTTAGGTGTTTCTGAGTGTTTTGAGACAGGTGCCATTATAGGAAGTTTTTTTTGATCCGTTTCAAGTTTTTGGGTCCGGACAGTCAAAAAAAAAATTGGTCAAAAAAAATTTCGTGCCCATCCTGTCAGTTTGAGCTAAGAAGAGTTTTGAGACACTCGCCATTATAGTGATTTTTCGCAAAAAAAAAAGCAGCGCAAAAAAAAAGAGCGCAAAAAAAGAGCGAAAAAAAAATTCCAGAGTGTGCTTTTCCCTTGTTTACGTGCCGCGCCGTGATTTTGTTAGTGTTCTAGGCTCGCGTCTCTAGCACAGTCTAGCCTAGGACCAGCACAGTACCGTCGTTGAGCGTTTATTCAACTTTGCATCTCTGAATTGATTATTGCTGACCCTTTTTGCTACCATATTATAAGCCTTCCCAGCTCCACATACATCTACGTCGTGCGTTTGACTCTCCCTGGTAATCGCTCTATCCAAGCTTTGAGAGTTTTTGACTACAACGGTTGCCGATCACCGCCTGCTGCTGGGTAAGAACTGGTAAGAATTTGAGATTTGCTTGACGGATTTGTGACACCCACCACCACCACTTGTTCGTAGTCTGTAGGATCATATTCTTGTGTGTTTCTATTGCTGCTAACCATGCCAGGATCACAAGCCGACGAGATTGAC
>NW_025281812.1:0-1195 GCF_018294505.1 Triticum aestivum
TGTGTGGTAACGCAAAGGTACCAAAGCAGATTCCTGCTACCGAGGAGCAGAAGTGGCTCATCGAGCCCACGGGGAAAGAGTAAGTGCCACTTTATAATAATTTCATTATTTTGCTTGTCACATGCTTATATTTCTCTTTATTTTGCTTGTCACATGCTAATATTTCATTGTTTTGCAGCAACTGGATATATCCTAAAGGGGCCCGTATTCCCAACGGCCTCATCATCGTCTTGCTGAAGGTATACTGGCCGGGGCTGTACTGTCCGGATCCAGTCAGGCACCCAGACCGCCTGGTTTTGGCCACGTGCTGGGACCACTGGGTAGCGGCCCCCCACGCGGACTATGAGACCCATGCTAAGGCCGTGATCACTAACTTTTGGGTGAGTTCTCTTTAGAAGCACAAGTCCATTCTGGTTTCATGAATGATTTAACTCATGGCTTCTTCCATTCTGATTTCATGAATGATTGTAGAAATACTATCGAGTTCTTCCGGAGCACAAGGCCATTGCCGACCAGATCGTGCTTTGCCAAGCCAAGAGTAAGGCCCGCCAGATGCAGTACGAGGTGCGTTGGGTGGCCATCTCGACATACTATCACGACGCTTTTGGTGTGAAGATGACCAAGGAAGAAGCGCGGAGGACAGACATTACCTTGCAGAGGCACCGGTACTTGGCGGTAAGTATAAAAGATTTTTATTTCCGATGTTTGTGGTATATTTCATCATTTCGTGTTGACATGTCAGTATGCTTTCATTATGTAGGTGTGTCCAAATTGGTGTTATGGAAAAGACGAGTCCTGGGCAGCATTGGTGGATCTGTGGTGTGATAACGATGGAGCTTGGGCGGCTACGAGCATTAGAAACAAGGCTAACAGAGGCAGGGAGGGAATACATGCTCAGGGAAACCGAAACCACTTTCTTCACAAGACACTTGAGGTATATCTATGTACATTAAACATTTTCTTCTTCTTTTTACCATCACTTTCTTATGTATGACTAACCTCTGTTTGGTTGTTTGGTGGTGCAGGAGGAGAAACTGAAGCGGCCGCTCTCACACATGGAGGCGTGGGAGATCGCCCATACACGAAAGAAGCCCAAGCCTGGCGAGGCCAAGTACTACGGCAAGACCGCGGAGTATAAGAAGGCCTACTCTGAGGGGTATCTGAGTTTACATCCTGACACACCTGACCCCATTGC
>NW_025281813.1:0-1195 GCF_018294505.1 Triticum aestivum
GGGCCGGGCCTGGCTGGCTGGCCGGCTGGGCCTTGGCCCAGGGGGGGCGCTGTTTTTTTTTTAATTAAACCAAATGAATTAAAAAAAATACCAATTGAACTCCAAATTAAATAAAACAAATTTTCCCCGACTCCTAAAAATGAGTCGAACAAAATGAACTTTAAAAACGGCAAACATGCATAAATTTTTAAAATGCTCATTTTTTTTGCCTAAGCAAAATAAATCTTCCAAAACCAAATCTTGATTTATTTATAATATCTTCATTTTTCCTAAATATTGGGAAAGTCATATTATTCCCTCTCTTAAAATTTTTTTATAGGAAAAACTTTATGAAGATAATTAAATAAATCCAATGATCCTATTTTCAAAATTTGAGAATCCCAAATATGAAAATAATGAAACTTCCAACTCTCTCCGAGGGTCCTTGAGTTGCGTGAAATTTTCTAGGATCGGAAAATGCGAGAAAAATATGATATGCATGATGATCTAATGTATAACATTCCAAATTGAAAATTTGGGATGTTACAAACCTACCCCCTTAAGATGAATCTCGCCCTCGAGATTCGGGTTGGCTAGAAAATAGGTGAGGGTGGTCCTTGAGCAAAACTTCCTCTCTTTCCCAGGTGGCTTCATCCTCAGTGTGGTGGCTCCACTGAACTTTACAAAATTTGATAACTTTGCTGCGGGTAACTCTGCTGGCATAATCGAGAATCTTAACAGGTTTTTCCTCATATGTCAAGTCATCCCTCAACTGAATTGCTTCTAGTGGCACTGTGTCTCTTAACGGTACCTCTGCTATCTCTGGGTGACATTTCTTCAACTGAGAAACATGGAATACATCATGAACTCCTGACAGTCCTTTTGGTAGTTCCAACTTATACGCGACTTCTCCCATACGTTGCAAAATCTCATACGGTCCAACGAAACGGGGTGCTAACTTTCCTTTAACTCCAAAACGCTTAACTCCTCGAAGCGGGGATACTCTGAGATATACTCTGTCTCCAACTTCATACTCAATCGCTTTGCGCTTTGAATCGGCATAGCTCTTCTGTCTGGACTGGGCTACCTTGAGCCTGTCTCGAATCAACTTAACCTTCTGTTCAGACTCCTTAATCAAATCTGGTCCAAAGAATTGACGGTCTCCAACTTCATTCCAGGACAACGGTGTCCTGCACCTTCTTCCATACAGAGCCTC
>NW_025281814.1:0-1195 GCF_018294505.1 Triticum aestivum
ATATATATATATATATATATATATATATTAGTGGCAAACGTAGAACTATCTAGCTAATCACAATAAGGAATCATGTTAGTGGCCTCGACACAACGCTTCAAGGTTTGGGGTGTACTCGACGATAACGCTCTTTTAACTTGATAAATTTGGGTGGCCTCGAGAGAGTTAATTTGTCGGGTAGGGGCGAGGCGGGAGGGGGTAGGAGACCAACATCGTTTTCTCTCTAGGGTTTGGGTGTCCTCGAGAGTTTTGGTCGAGCGAGAGGGCCGAGGGGGGTGCTGCAGTTGTATAAGTTATCACGGTCGAGAGGGGGTATATATATATCGACCACCCCTCATGTCGAAGTTATCTATAGGGGGTTATATCGACAACGACGCGACATACATATACATGGGAAAAGAATGTTATCGGGGAGGGGGTATCGGTACCACCCCCTAGCTCGTGTTGAAGTTTCTTCTTTCTCCTTTATTCCTTTCTTTCTTCTTCTCCTCTTCTTTTTCTTCTTCTCCCTCAAGAAAGGAAAATAATTAAGGAAAAGGAAGAAAAGAGAAAAAGGAAGAAGGAAGAAGAAGAAGAAAAAAAAGAGGAGAAGAAGAAAGGAATAGAAGAGAAAGAAGAAAAAATAGAATTTCTTCTTTCTCCTCTATTCCTTTCTTCTTCTCCTCTTCTTTTTCTTCTTTTTTCCTCTTCTTATTTATTTCTCCTCTTCTTCCTCTCCTCTTTTTCTCCTTTCTTCCTCTTCTTATTTTCCTTTTTCCTCTCATTCTTTTAGTATTGCTTGTTTTAAAAAAATGTTCAAATAGAAAATTTCGAAAAAAAACAAAGGTTTTGCCTAATGCATTGTTCATATGAATATACAAACATTTGCATATTATACAATAATTAATATCACCAATAGATACAATAAATACAGAGCGACGAAGAGCCAATAGATACAAAAAATCTATGAACAGAAAAAAACATGAACAATAAATACACATATGAACAATAAATACATATATGAACAAAAACATGCTCTGAACAATTTTTGAAGATTACATACACATAGCCACATACATACACATATATATACATTGAACAAAAAAATTAAACTAATAAAAATGAAAAAAAATAGAGCCAGTGCGGCGCTGCGGCTCACAGCGGTGGCGGCGCGCGGGGGCGGGCGACGGCGACGGGGCAGGGGCTCGGGGCGCGG
>NW_025281815.1:0-1195 GCF_018294505.1 Triticum aestivum
TACATAAAACATTTCAAAGCATTTGAAAATATATTCATTGTATATTATGAATATATCCCCAAATTCAAATAGATTATTGATTTAAATTCAGAGACCAAATAATTCCTTAAAAATATTCCAGAATTTTGGTTTGATATATAACTCTTGCCAAAATTCACAAAACTATTTTTAGGGCATTTTGGATTCACAGAATGCAATTTAAAGGGTGCTTGCCCTTCTTTTAATTAGGGTTTTGAGGCTTCTGAATTCCTCAGTTCAAATTTCATTTGAATTTAAACATGATGCAGCAACCAAGCTAGTCCAAGGCCAGGGTAAAGCTAGGGATGTGACAACTCACCCCCACTAAACAAGAATCTCGTCTCGAGATTCCAGCGTAGGGTAAGGTGAAGGGGGAACGCAACTAGTACAATCTTCACGATCCAGGTTGCACTTCATAGGAACGTTGATTCGATCACCATCTTTGTCTTGTCGTCTTGCTCTGAGAAATCCTGCCAACATGACATGGAGGGAAGAAGGAGACTCTAGAAGGGTCGATCTTCTTGAAGATCGAACAACTCACGGAATGAGACATAGGACCATCTCTCGGGTTGAGACACGAGATACACATCAAGAGGGGTGGAAAGAAACGGATGACGAAGGTTCACTAGGTGGACAACAATTCCACACTTAAGAAGGTGGTAATCGGTTGTCAACGTAGCGAGAAGTTGAGTTGCCATGATACCATAACGAGACACCTTCGGAACCGTGACTCGTAGATATCTCCCCTTAAGTGGCAAAAGAATTACCTTTGATTCAGAGATCATTGAAACTCTTTATACCAGCTTAAGGCAAATCATAATCGATCATTTAGAGGGGTTCGGTAGAATGGCATACTCAAACTTGGATGATGTGGATTACCTTGTTGAAGACAACGTAATGGATGAATTTTGCTTATCACCGGAAATGGAAGAGACCCATGGTAGAATGGCACATTGGCGGTGCAAGCTGGGAACAAAATGCAAATGCTGGGAATGATTCTGGTAACTGGGGAAGAACCCAACAATAGAGAGTGAATTCACTGTTGGAGTGGTTATAGCATAACCGAGGAAATCTGGGGCAATCCCAGCTAGTGCCGATGATAAGACGTAGCGCTTGTGCGTGCTCTCAAGAACTTGAGCATTTCCACAATCATCAAGGTTTTATCAACAACCGCGTC
>NW_025281816.1:0-1195 GCF_018294505.1 Triticum aestivum
AGGGGCTGTGGGTGTAACAATTGTATTGATGTCCTCATCATCCTCCCCTTCTTGAAATGAAGTCGTCCTCGACGGAAGTTCATCTTCCTTACCCAAATAAGGCTTCAAATCTGCAATGTTAAATGTGGGACTAACCCCAAAATCTGCAGGCAGCTCAAGTTTATATGCATTATCATTTATTTTCTCTAACACCTTAAATGGACCATCAGCACGTGGCATTAACTTTGATTTGCGCAAATCAGGAAATCTATCCTTACGCAAATGTAACCAAACAAGATCTCCAGGTGCAAACACAACATGTTTTCTACCCTTATCTCCAGCAAGTTTATATTTAGCATTCATGCGCTCAATGTTTTCCTTAGTTAACTCATGCATTTTTAAAATCAATTCAGCACGTTGTTTAGCATCAAAATTAACCTTCTCCGAAGATGAAAGAGGCAACAAATCAATAGGTGCACGAGGTAGGAAACCATACACAACTTCAAAAGGGCACATCTTAGTAGTAGAATGCAATGAACGATTATAAGCAAATTCAATATGAGGCAAGCATTCCTCCCACATTTTCTTATTATTCTTCAAAACAGCCCTAAGCATAGTAGACAACGTTCTATTGACTACTTCTGTTTGTCCATCAGTTTGGGGGTGACAAGTAGTACTAAAAAGCAGTTTAGTCCCCAACTTAGCCCATAAACATCTCCAAAAGTGGCTAAGAAATTTAGTATCACGATCTGAAACAATAGTATTTGGCACACCATGCAAGCGAATAATTTCACGAAAGAACAAATCAGCAACATTAACAGCATCTTCGCTTTTATGACATGGTATAAAGTGTGCCATTTTCGAGAATCTATCCACGACAACAAATATGCTATCCCTCCCCTTCTTTGTTCGAGGTAAACCTAAAACAAAGTCCATAGATATATCCTCCCAAGGAACACTAGGTACAGGCAAAGGCATATATAAACCATGAGGATTGAGTCGTGACTTAGCTTTTTGACATGTAGTGCAGCGAGCAATAAAACGCTCAACATCCCGTCTCATCTTTGGCCAAAAGAAATGTGTAGCAAGTACGTCCTCCGTCTTCTTCACGCCAAAGTGTCCCATTAATCCTCCTCCATGCGCCTCCTGCAACAACAAAAGACGAACGGAGCTAGCTGGAATGCATAGCTTGTTAGCACGAAACACAAATCCATCG
>NW_025281817.1:0-1195 GCF_018294505.1 Triticum aestivum
AAAGACCTATGAGGCGTCTCGATCTATCTCTATAGATCTTGATGCCTAATATATAAGCAGCTTCTCCAAGGTCCTTCATTGAAAAACACTTATTCAAGTAGGCCTTAATGCTGTCCAGAAATTCTATATTATTTCCCATCAAGAGTATGTCATCTACATATAATATGAGAAATGCTACAGAGCTCCCACTCACTTTCTTGTAAACGCAGGCTTCTCCATAAGTCTGCATAAACCCAAACGCTTTGATCATCTCATCAAAGCGAATGTTCCAACTCCGAGATGCTTGCACCAGTCCATAAATGGATCGCTGGAGCTTGCATACTTTGTTAGCGTTCCGAGGATCGACAAAACCTTCCGGCTGCATCATATACAGTTCTTCCTTAAGATGCCCGTTAAGGAATGCTGTTTTGACATCCATCTGCCATATCTCATAATCATAGTATGCGGCAATTGCTAACATGATTCAGACGGACTTTAGCTTCGCTACGGGAGAGAATGTCTCGTCGTAGTCAATCCCTTGAACCTGTCGATAACCCTTAGTGACAAGTCGAGCTTTATAGACGGTGACATTACCATCCGCGTCTGTCTTCTTCTTAAAGATCCATTTGTTTTCTATCGCTCGCTGATCATCGGGCAAGTCTGTCAAAGTCCATACTTTGTTTTCATACATGGATTCTATCTCGGATTTCATGGCTTCAAGCCATTTGTTGGAATCCGGGCCCGCCATCGCTTCTTCATAGTTCGAAGGTTCATTGTTGTCTAACAACATGATTTCCAGGACAGGGTTGCCGTACCACTCTGGTGCGGAACGTGTCCTTGTGGACCTACGAAGTTCAGCAGTAACTTGATCCGAAGTACCTTGATCATCATCATTGTTTTCCTCTTTAGTTGGTGTGGGCATCACAGGAACGGTTTCCTGCGCTGCGCCACTTTCCCGCTCAAGAGGTAGTACTTCATCGAGTTCTACTTTCCTCCCACTTACTTCTTTCGAGAGAAACTCTTTTTCCAGAAAGCATCTGTTCTTGGCAACAAAGATCTTGCCTTCGGATCTTAAGTAGAAGGTATACCCGACAGTTTCCTTAGGGTATCCTATGAATACGCATTTTTCCGACTTGGGTTCGAGCTTTTCAGGTTGAAGTTTCTTGACATAAGCATCGCATCCCCAAACTTTTAGAAACGACAGCTTAGGTTTCTT
>NW_025281818.1:0-1195 GCF_018294505.1 Triticum aestivum
ATATAAACCAAACTTAGTTTTAAATGCAGTTTTCCATTCATCTCCCAATTTCATACGAATTTGATGGTATCCACTACGCAAATCAACTTTGGAGAATATTGTAGAGCCACTCAATTCATCAAGCATATCATCTAGCCTAGGAATAGGATGACGATAACGAATAGTAATATTATTAATGCCTCTACAATCAACACACATACGCGACGTACCATCCTTTTTAGGCACTAGTATAATAGGAACAGCACAAGGACTAAGAGATTCGCGTATATAACCTTTGTCGAGCAGCTCCTGTACTTGACGCATAATCTCCTTCGTCTCCTCTGGATTGGTACGGTATGGTGCACGGTTGGGTAGCGATGCACCGGGAATTAAGTCAATTTGATGCTCAATCCCTCCAATAGGTGGTAATCCCGGTGGCACGTCTTGTGGAAAGACGTCAGCGAACTCCTGCAAAATGTTAGTGACAGCAGGGGGCAAAGAGGAAGGCACGTCCTCGAATGAAAATAATGCCTCTTTGCACACAAAAGCATAGCAAACAGATTTGCTAAAATCTAGCTCATCAATATCAGATTTTGTGGCAAGTAAACATGCACTTTTCAATTTAATTTCAGAAACAACACTAGATGGTTTGTTATTAGGTTTCATTTGTTGCTCAAATTCATTTGCCACAATCTGATTTTTACTCTTACTTTTCTCCTGTTTTGCTTTATTAGCTCTATTAATGTCATCTTTCAAAATGCAATCAGGAGTCATAGGAAGCAAAGTAATATTTTTATCCTTATGAACAAGAGTATACTGATTGTTTCTACCATGGTGTACAGAATTTTTATCAAATTGCCATGGTCTACCTAGTAATAAGGAACATGCTTGCATGGGTACCACATCACAATCAACATAATCAGCATATGTAGAGATACTAAAATGCACACGAACAGTACGTGTTACCTTAACCTTGCCGCTGTTGTTGAACCATTGGATGTAGTAAGGATGTGGATGTGGTCTTGTGGTGAGAGATAGCTTCTCCACCATCTCCATGCTAGCCAAGTTGTTACAGCTCCCTCCATCTATGATGACGCGAACAGAACGTTCCTTCACAACTCCCTTTGTATGGAACAAATTATGCCTCTGATTTTGCTCTGCTTGTGTGACCTGCACACTCAAAACACGTTGAGCAACTAAACATTCATACCTGTCA
>NW_025281819.1:0-1195 GCF_018294505.1 Triticum aestivum
GCTTACCACTCGGCAGGATTTTTATAACTTAGGCGAAACGGATTCGCAGCTAAGCCTCCGAGTGGGAGTCTGGCTCACCACTCGGTAGGATTTTTTACAAACTTAGGCGGAACGGATTCGCGGCTAAGTCACCCACTGAGGGGAAATTTTATTAGACAAAATGAAAAGTGACAAAAATTATGGAGGAACTATGACACTATTATTTTGAGGTCCATGAACTACAGAAGTACTTTATTGCAACTCATCCGAGTGATAAAACTTAAGTGTAAAATGGGCGGAGTAGTTCCGCGTTCCAAGCTCGGGGCTCGTCGATATTATGCTCGACGTTGTAAAGACGGTACGCCCCGTTGTGGAGAACCTTGGTGACGATGAAGGGACCTTCCCAAGAAGGAGCAAGCTTGTGTGGTTTGTGCTAATCCACTCGGAGAACCAAATCTCCTTCCTGGAAGGCTCGACCTCTCACATTTCTGGCGTGGAAACGACGCAAATCTTGTTGGTAGATGGTCGACCGGATCAGAGCCATCTCCCTTTCTTCCTCTAAAAGGTCGACTGCGTCCTGCCGCGCTTGTTCAGCTTCTGCTTCGTTGTAGATTTCAACTCGAGGAGCATTGTGGAGAAGATCACTCGGCAAGACTGCTTCAGCTCCGTAGACCAAGAAGAATGGAGTTCTTCCGGTCGACCGATTAGGTGTGGTCCGCAGTCCCCAAAGCACTGAGGGAAGTTCGTCGACCCAAGCTCCAGATGCATGCTTGAGATCACGCATCAGTCGGGGTTTCAATCCCTTGAGAATCAGGCCATTGGCTCGCTCTGCTTGTCCATTCGACTGCGGATGGGCGACTGAAGCGTAGTCGACCCGTGTGCCTTGAGAGTTACAGAAATCTCTGAATTCCTCCGAGTCAAAGTTCGACCCATTATCCGTAATGATGCTGTGCGGGACTCCATATCTGAATATTAGTTCCCTGATGAAGCTAACAGCAGTACCGGCGTCAAGGTTCTTGATTGGTTTAGCCTCAATCCACTTGGTGAACTTGTCGACTGCCACCAGTACATGCGTGAAGCCACTTCGCCCTGTTCTCAAAGGACCGACCATGTCCAACCCCCATACTGCGAAAGGCCAGACGAGTGGAATGGTCTTCAGGGCTGATGCAGGCTTGTGCGACATATTCGAGTAAAACTGACATCCCTCGCACTTATC
>NW_025281820.1:0-1195 GCF_018294505.1 Triticum aestivum
ATGCGACTCTGCAATGTCAGCACGTCATTAACTGACCCCCAGTCCAGCCCCTTGTTGACCCATGACGCCAGTTGTGGCGGGGGCCCGAAGGGAAGGCGGGGGCAGCCACCCACTTAGTACTTTGGGGAGCTGTGATGTAAAACCACTCCCGTTGCCATAAGTCGGACATCTCCGGGAAGGAACCCTTTGGCCATGGAGCATCGACGCCTTTACTTATTATGGCACCTCCGCATTCTGCGTGTCACCCATCGATCATCTTCGACTTCACATTGAAGGTCTTAAGACATAAGCCGAAGTGTGGGCTGATGGGGAGGAAGGCCTCACACACGACGATAAACGACGAGATGTGAAGGATGGAATCTGGAGCTAGATCATGGAAG
This sequence comes from Triticum aestivum, assembly GCF_018294505.1. Taxonomy (NCBI): domain Eukaryota; kingdom Viridiplantae; phylum Streptophyta; class Magnoliopsida; order Poales; family Poaceae; genus Triticum; species Triticum aestivum. The sequence goes on from NW_025281820.1 coordinate 381, forward strand.
TCGAGCCCGTAATAGAACATAAGCCCTCTAACAAAGGGATCAAGACTGAAGCCTAGCCCTCGAAGGAAGTAGGAAACAAATACGATATTCTCGTTGGGTTCGGGAGTGGGGATGACCTGCCCTTGAGCAGGCAGCCTGTGCGAAATTTCGGCGGTGAGATACCTGGCTTCTCTTAGCTTCTTGATGTCCTTCTCTGTGACAGAAGAGGCCATCCACCGGCCTTGAAGGTTGGAACCGGACATGATTGAAGGTCCGAAGCGCTTAGCCTGAGCCTTGGGTGTTGAAATTTGAGGTGGGGGAAGGGAAGGATCGAGCGCGAGAAGAAAAGGACAGGCCTTGGCCCCTTTATAAAGAGGATGAATTTCAAGCGTCCTCCACGTGGCCGTTCGAAACTTGCCTAAAATCGAGGAGTCATACCAGCAGGCGCGATTGGGTTACCCACACCCGTATTGATGAGAATCCCGTGATAAGGGGACACGATCACTGCTTCGACAAGACGTGCCGAGAAAACCGCCTCGCAATATGTGTAGTAGCTGGTTGAGAAAAACGGTTCGAATAATGACCGGTCCATGGCGTGATGTCACGCTATGAACAGTTGTCAGCAGATTAGATTTGTGGAAATATTATACTCTCTACGGTGGCGTGTGGAATTTTTTTGCAGAGCCGGACACTATCCTTGTGTTTAAAATCTTCTATGGAGTATTCAGAGGAGGAACCCGCCTTGCAATGCCGAAGACAATCTGCGCGCCGGACTCATCATCATTGAAGCCTTGTTCAGGGGCTACTGAGGGAGTCCTGGATTAGGGGGTCCTCGG
>NW_025281821.1:0-1195 GCF_018294505.1 Triticum aestivum
GTATAGGTCATTTTAGAGCTATCTTAGGTTAAATAGGTCATTTTGGAGCTAATTAAGCTTATTATATCATTTTTGAGCTAGCTAAGCATATTGAGTCATTTAGGAGGAAAAAATGCTAAGTATAGGTCATTTTAGAGCTAGCCTAGGTTAAATAGGTCAATTTGGAGCTAAGTAAGGTTAATATGTCATTTTGGAGCTAGCTAAGCATATGAAGTCATTTAGGACCTAAAATATGTCATTTCTTAAGCATATTATATCATTTTAGAGCTAGCTAAGCATATTAAGTCATTTTGGAGGAAAAGATGCTAAGTATAGGTCATTTTAGAGCTACCCTAGGTTAAATTTGTCATTTTTAAGCTAGCTAAGCATATTAAATCATTTTGGAGGAAACAATGTGATGTATAGGTCATTTTAGAGCTATCTTAGGTTAAATAGGTCATTTTGGAGCTAATTAAGCTTATTATATCATTTTTGAGCTAGCTAAGCATATTGAGTCATTTAGAAGGAAAAAATGCTAAGTATAGGTCATTTTAGAGCTATCATAGGTTAAATAGGTCATTTTGGAGCTAAGTAAGGTTATTATGTCATTTTGGAGCTAGCTAAGCATATGAAGTCATTTAGGACCTAAACTATATCATTTCTTAAGCATATTATGTCATTTTAGAGCTAGTTTAGCATATTAAGTAATTTTGGAGGAAAAGATGTTAAGTATAGGTCATTTTAGAGCTATCCTAGGTTAAATATGTCATTTTTAAGCTAGCTAAGCATATTAAATCATTTTGGAGGAAACAACGTGAAGTATAGGTCATTTTAGAGCTATCCTAGGTTAAATAGGTCATTTTGGAGCTAATTAAGCTTATTATGTAATGTTTTAGCTACCTAAGCATATTGAGTCATTTTGGAGGAAAAATGCTAAGTATAGGTCATTTTAGAGCTATCCTAGGTTAAATAGGTCATTTTGGAGCTAAGTAAGGTTATTATGTCATTTTGGAGCTAGCTAAGCATATGAAGTCATTTAGGACCTAAAATATGTCATTTCTTAAGCATATTATGTCATTTTAGAGCTAGTTAAGCATATTAAGTCATTTTGGAGGAAAAGATGCTAAGTATAGGTCATTTTAGAGCTACCCTAGGTTAAATTTGTCATTTTTAAGCTAGCTAAGCATATTAAATCATTTTGGAGGAAACAATGTGA